>NC_091120.1:46260707-46473207 GCF_040183065.1 Periplaneta americana
AAGGGTGAAGAAGAGAAAAGAAAGAAACTTTTGTCCACATTTGTATGGAATTATTTCCGGTCACCTACTCGTACTCCTGCCTGCAAAGCGCGGTGTTCACGGCCCCTTTGTTGCGCATAAATTCTCCAGGGAGAACAGGAGAGATTGGGTTGGCTCAGATAAATCATGATCTCTAGCAGCAAGTGACATTTATTAGAAAGACATAATTCACCACTGCACGAGGTTGAAGGTGAATGCTCCTCGGCCCCGTATTTACTATGAGCTGTGATTAATGATCCTACAAATCCGATAGTGCAGTGTTGGAAACGATGTCGGGAGATCACCAGATCAACCGTTTCGAAGGCGCAGCTAGGACTAGCATGCAGTACCAGATATCGAATACATGTTGCAGTCATTTTCGTCTGTTTTTTAAACAATGCTATGGTTATTATAACACAAACTTTTCGATATTGTTTCGGTCCCTTGGTGCCATTAGTCTCCAGCATAATAATAATAATAATAATAATAATAATAATAATAATAATAATAATTTATTTTGTTTTTTTGTTTTATAATCTTGGGCCTAAATTACTACTATGATTAAATACTGTAACAGTGTTGCATTTTGATTCAAATTAAAAAAAAATAAATTCAAAATTCAAATTTATTCACAATTTACATTTGAAATGATACATATGAATATATACCCGAAATGAGCATATGCTCGTGCTCGGGTACAGTCCAGAAGTCTACATAAATGATAATCTATACTAATAATAAATCTGTAGCCGAAATTTTTCTGGTAATTTTCGATTTTCCAAAAATAATTGGTCCTAACATATATAATTAACCACCCTGAAACCGAAAATAGTTTTTTTGAAATTTTTGTTTGTATGTCTGTCTGTATGTATGTTTATTACCTTTTCACGCTGTAATGGCTGAACGGATTTCGATGAAAATTAGAATATGAATTAAGTTCGTTGTAGCTTAGATTTTAGGCTATATGGCATTCAAAATACATTATTTAAAAGGGGGGTTATAAGGGGACCTGAATTAAATAAATCGAAATATCTCGCTTATTATTGATTTTTGTGAAAAATGTTACATAACAAATGTTTCTTTAAACATCATTTGCGATAAGTTTTATTCTTTGAAAAATTTTGATAGGACTGATATTTAATGAGATAAATTAGTTTTAAAATTAAAATAACTGCCATCTAAGGTGGTGTATTGAAATAAAAAACAAATGACTTCGTCTATAAGGGGCCTTGGACACAACAATCGAAAACTATGAAACATAGCCTACAGACAATGTTTCTGTGTTTGCATGAAGTAATATCGGAAGCTAAATTAACCGATTTGTATAATTAATTATTATTTCATCATTGGAAAGTGTAGTTTCTCTGGATGGACATATTGCCATAATGTTATTACAGTAA
Source organism: Periplaneta americana (assembly GCF_040183065.1). Taxonomy (NCBI): domain Eukaryota; kingdom Metazoa; phylum Arthropoda; class Insecta; order Blattodea; family Blattidae; genus Periplaneta; species Periplaneta americana. The sequence goes on from NC_091120.1 coordinate 46,262,126, forward strand.
CTTGTGAGTGAATTGAGGACAGGTAAGATTAAAATAGCTTCTTATGCACAAAAAACTTGATAGGCTATTCTGTGTATTCATTTCCTGTATTTCTTAAAATAATGTTTATGAACATATTCATTTTTATCTCAGGGAATTAACGAACAACGAGAGTGTATTGATTTAGTATGCAGTAATACAGTAGTACGTTAGGTTAGCAATCCATTATTTTATAATTCATATTTTAACTATGCACAATTGAATCGTGTTAAAATATATAAAATATATATGCAATAAATGCAATGCAAAAAAATTGGGTAATGAGCCAAGGAGTTTTATGTTGCGCTGTTGTAAAAGTTGTTCCTCCTGAGATTCAAGAGCTCCCACAACAAATTAAAAACTTTCTAATTCGAGTACATCCGTTATCAACACACTTTTTACATAATATAATATAATATAATATAATATAATATAATATAATATAATATAATATAATATAATATAATATAATATAATATAAACATAATAATAAATCTGTAGCCTAAATTTTTCTCTTAATTTTCGCTTTTCCAAAAATAATTGGTAATAACAATTAAGAAACATGTTAAAGGAATTGTCATTGCACCAAATGAGTGGTCTCTGGATCAAAATGATCGCATTTTAATATTTTAAATACAATTTAAATGAAGTAACATATTAAACGATTTATCCCTCTATCAAACACGAATTTTCCCTGGATCAAATGTCCTATTTTAATTATGTAATTACTTTATATTTATTTCTAACGGGTGCAGCGGAGCGCACGGGTACGGCTAGTAATAATAATAATAATAATAATAATAATAATAATAATAATAATAATAATAATAAATCTGATTATGATTACTTACAAATGGCTTTTAAGGAACCCGGAGGTTCATTGCCTCCCTCACATAAGCCCGCCATCGGTCCCTAAATTTGAGTCATTCCATGTCAAAACGAACACCTACGAAACATGACAACTTAATATTTGCTCCAATTTTTTTATATATATTCTATTGATGAAATTAAATAACCCATGTGTAATTTTTTCGGACAGACGCAATTATTTAGTCATTTATTAAATGTTACTTTTTCCGTAAATTAGGATGCAACGTATTATGAAATGGTTATACTGAAGATTCTATAAATCGTAGAAATTTCGTATTTATATCATTTTAAAGTGCAACAATGCTATGGATATTATAACACAAACTTTCCGATATTGATTCAGTCCCTTGGTGCAATTAGTCTCTAACATAATAATAATAATAATAATAATAATAATAATAATAATAATAATAATAATATTAATAATAATAATAATAATAAATCTGATTATGATTACTTACAAATGGCTTTTAAGGAGCCCGGAGGTTCATTGCCGCCCTCACAAAAGCCCGCCATCGGTCCCTGTTCGGTGCAAGATTAATCCAATCTCTATCATCATATCCCACTTCCCTCAAATCTATTTTAATATTATCCTCCCATCTACGTCTCGGCCTCCCCAAAGGTCTTTTTCCCTCCGGTCTTCCAACTAACACTCTAATACATTTCTGGATTCGCCCATACGAACTACATGCCCTGCCCATCTCAAACGTCTGGATTTAATGTTCCTAATTAAGTCAGGTGAAGAATACAATGCGTACAGTTCTGCGTTGTGTAACTTTCTCCATTCTCCTGTAACTTCATCCCTCTTGGCTCCAAATATTTTCCTAAGCACCTTATTCTCAAACATCCTTAACCTATGTTCCTCTCTCAAAGTGAGAGTCCAAGTTTCACAACCATAAAGAACAACCGTAATATAACTGTTTTATAAATTCTAACTTTCAGATTTTTTGACAGCAGAGTGGATTATAAAAGCTTCTCAACCGAATAATAACAGGCATTTCCCATATTTATTCTGTGTTTAATTTCCTCCCTAGTATCATTTATATTTGTTACTGTTGCTCCCAGATATTTGAATTTTTCCACCTCTTCAAAGGATAAATTTCCAAATTTTATATTTCCATTTCGTACAATATTCTCGTCACGAGACATAATCACACACTTTGTCTTTTCGCGATTTACTTCCAAACCTATTTCTTTACTTGCTTCAAGTAAAATTCCCGTATTTCCCTAATGGTTTATGGATTTTCTCCTAATATATTCACGTCATCCGCGTAGACAAGCAGCTGATGTAATCCGTTCAATTCCAAACCCTCTCTGTTATCCTGGACTTCGGTTCCTATTCTATGCAAGATTAATCCAGTCTCTATCATCACATCCCACTTCCCTCAAATCCATTTTAATATTATTCTTCCATCTACGTCTCGGCCTCCCCAAAGGTCTTGTTCCCTCCGGTCTCCCAACTAACACTCCCATCTCAAACCTCTGGATTTAATGTCCCTAATTATGTCAGATGAAGATCTGATTATTATTATTATTATTATTATTATTATTATTATTATTATTTTAGTTCCGAATAAACCCATTTAGGACTACGCAAAGTACTTAAAGGAGTTTCTTTGACTTTCTTTTTGCCTGTAGTTCTCTCATTCTTTGGCTGTGGTCTTTTTTTCTCTCTTCAATCCACGTTGTTCAAGTCTTCTTTTTCGGTTTTTCCTCTTTGTCAACTTGTCATTTATAAACTTTGATTCAAAAGATGTCTCTGTTCAAGAATATGTCTTCTTGTGTGATTCCTGTCGGTTTTAAGTATTTTTTTTATTTCGCCAATCCATTTTATAGTATCTGTTTGTGCTTTACTCCTATTTTCATAAAATTCAACTATAGTATTTGCTTTGTGAGTCTATCGGAGTTCATTCTTTTGATGTATCGGTAAAATGTTAACCTTTGTTTTGTAATGTCACTATGAATGTCCATGTATTATTTTTATTTCATCTTTACTTCTGAGTCTGTGTTTTTCACCTATGACTTTTGGGCCTAAAACGTTGCTTATGATTTTGCGTTCTTTTTATCAATGTTTCCAATATCTGCCTTCCCAATCAAAATTAACGTTTCTACTTCATAGACACATTGTTCTAATGTCTTAATTTTGTATGTTTGGAGATGCATATTTTATCGTAGATATTCTGAGTGAGCCGTCTCCATTTTTTGGCATCTAATTTCGTTGGATTAATTTCAACTCATTTTCCTAAATCGTTTCACCGAGATATTTAAATTGTGGAACTCGTTTAATTTTATAATATTTGTTTTCCATGTACTTTGGTGCTTGTTTGTTACAGGTAATGTATTCTATTTTTTCGAAGGATGTATTGGAGACAGATTTTCTCCACGGTTTCTTTTAACAGTTGAAACTGTTTTTGAGCTATTATGATGTCATGAGATAAAATTGCTAAGTCGCTTGCAAATTCTAGGCAATATATCTTTAATTTTTCTCTGCGAAATGTGTTTGGTTGATTTATTATTATTATTATTATTATTATTATTATTATTATTATTATTATTATTTATTTTTTATTATTATTAAACTATTTAGACGTTCGTATTATCACTCATTGATGAAGGCCATCTTGAAAATAATAAAAGTAGTAAACAATTTATTTCTGTCTGATCTTCGATTTATTCTGAAATTCAACGTTATAGCGCACAATGATTCAGACTTTGTGAATACTCTTTTGACGAGTGATGAAGCCAATTCTTTCTAGCAGGTTTCGTTAATAAACAGAAGCACAGGTAATGGTCAGCTGCAAATCCGCTAGGATTGATACATAGCAAAAAAGTTGTTACATGATGTGGAATGGGAGCTTTCGGTATCGTTGGGCATTACACTTTTTAAACTCCTAAAGGGAAAGTAATGACGGTGATGGCAGCATGATATTCGCCCCTTATTCCAAATTTCCTCATTCCTACATTGCAAGAGCTACGGCGTCATCTGGAAAACCCTTGGTTTCAATAATAGGTTAAGGAAACTGTCCATATAATTCATAGCAGTATGTAGGCTTTGGGCAGATTCTTCCCTGGGCGCATCATGTTATGATTAGGTGACATTTCGTGGCCTTCGCGTTCACCCGTTTTTACAGCTCCAAATTTTTTTTTTATTATGGAGATATTTGAAAGATATAGCATTCTGCCATAGACACACTTATACTCGAGAGTCAAGGAACAAGCATCGGAGAGAAGATGACTACATTGGTCAAGAGTTCTAGCTTTATATGAAGATGGGCTTCTATATGGGACTATATGAGTGACTATAACAGTGTATTGCAACTGAAAGAGCTCACCTGAAGATTGTAATATTTAAAAAAGCAACCGAAATTGTGTAAATAAAATAGGTACTGAAGTTTAAATAAGGATTTGTTCGTTTAAGTACAAATTTTATTCATTTTATAAACTTTTCTTTAATTTTAAAAGTAACTTACTTCGCTGAAGGGGAAGGACCTACAGAAATGACCAAATGTCAGGTAATCTATGGCGAATCCTCGGCCTCATCTCGCCAAATATCGTCTCGCTATCACCAATCCCATCGACGCTAAATAACCTCGTAGTTGATACAGAGTCGTTAAATAACCAAGCAAAAAACAATTCTATCGACGCCGAAATAATCTAGTAGTGATATAGAATAGTGCAATAATCGACTTAAAAAGTTTAATGTACAATGTTTTAATTAATAACATTATGTGACAAAAGTGATATAACTAGTTTGGATCATGTTTCAAAAACTTAAACACATCAATACTTTTTTAGATTGTAAGGTTATGGTCAGACAAATCACAGCAACTCAATGTGTGATTTTAAACATATCCTATTTGTTAAAGTAACCAGAACAATGAAGGTGGATTTTCTAATCGTTTTGATTACTTCCACCATTGTTATCATTCATGTGTGGTGTACTAAATTAACTTTTTTTTTTTTTTTTCAGGTAAGGAACGATTACGAACATTAGATCAAATGTTTGGGAAGGCCTTGAAGGTAAGTTAACTTTATTAACTAATGTGGAACGCTCTTGTACTTCACAAAATCGCCACTAGGTTCGCAAGCGCTCCATACAGAGTGAAGCGCCGTGAGAAGTTTGTGAACTTTGTAGAGTTCAACTACACACTATCGACCATAACGACAATGTCAATGCAAAAAGGATTCGATTAAGATATAGGTTTTTGTGATGTTATTTATTAAATTAATAAACAGTAAATAAGACCAATGAGTTGTTTTTATCTGATACTGTATCTAAATGAATTGTATTTAAAAAAGAAAAAAGTATGAGAATGTAGCTGGCTTCCATGATTACACCTGTTTCAAACGAATTCATGTAATTTCGGGAGATTTAAACATGCATGTATGCATATCTAGGTTATGAACATTATCATGAATATTCGATAAAGTTCCTATTAGTGTAACATAATCATTACCGAACTCATTGTCATCATTACCATCAATCACCATCATTCTCACATACGATAATATTAAGTCTTCAGTCCTAGTTCGGTTTAAGGAAGTTCTAAAAAGTAGATGTCTTTAAATCATCTTTTCCTCGACTTATCAACATTTTATTATTCGGAGTACCCAGTTAATGTATTACCAATTTCGGACACTCCTCATCACTTATTCTTCCAATGTGTTCTTACCGTTCAATTACGTACTCGTATTCCAATATCTATCTGTTAATTTTAAATTGTTTATACTTTTGTGTGCACAGTTTAATTGAGGACCGTTTTTGCAAAATTGCGATTTTGATGGATTCGTTAACATAAGGCAGGTCTCTACATGATGTTTTTATTTATTTTTATTTTATTGGGTTATTTTACGACGCTGTATCAACATCTAGGTTATTTAGCGTCTGAATGATATGAAGGTGATAATGCCGGTGAAATGAGTCCGGGGTCCAGCACCGAAAGTTACCCAGCATTTGCTCGTATTGGGTTGAGGGAAAACCCCGGAAAAAACCTCAACCAGGTAACTTGCCCCGACCGGGATTCGAACCCGGGCCACCTGGTTTCGCAGCCAGACGCGCTGACCGTTACTCCACAGGTGTGGACTACATGATGTTCAAAGCGTCTTAGTAAAATTGGGTTATTTCTCTTCATTGTAGTATGTCAAATTGTGATCGTTTTTTTTTTCAAAACTTGCTTTCTGCTATAAGTGAGACATACAGCAAAACTTGCTTACTATAGTGTTTTGTCTCTCCTCTAAAAATTTAGTTTTTTCAGTTAGAAAGTTTTGCAAAAACGGTCCTCTATTCCTGGTCTCATTTATAAATATTTATTCTACTTCTCAAGAGAAACATAACTTCTGTTGTTTTAATTTTTATTATTTTTTAACTTCCACAGCAGTACTGTGAACACGACTAATTAATGGAACCCATTTTACTGGAGGTAAATTGAATTCTAGTACACAAGCTTGTACAATTAGTGACTTATTAAGTATGTTGTTGTTTAGTCAACTGTCTGAACTTCACAATTGATACCAACAAGGAACCACTTATGAGGCAACTTTGCCAGAAGATAATGGGTAGGGTGGCCAGTTCCTTTCGCCCTCCATTACATATATATTACACTAATCAGACTTTAGATATGTACAGACAATTGTATTTTCTTAAAGAATAGGAGAGTAGTTCCCTATTAGTATAATGCCGATTATGTTTATGTATTTTATCGTCAGATAACATACCCAAAGAAAGATTATGCCGTTGGAATATTCAGTCACGGATAGAAGACACTGCGCATGATCGGAAACCCAGATATACACAAGATAACGCGTAATTGTGTTGTTGAAATTCACTCTGTTTGGTTTTTTGTTGACATTCGTTCCGAAGCTCACTAAAAAATACTTAAAGAAAACTGTTAATGTCTTGTAAATAATAGAAATGTATCATAGAAATTTATTCTCTTTAAATGTGAACCTAATTTTCTTTTATGCGTTTCGATAGGATACAGATAGCAAAGAGGTAGGTAGGTAGATAAATGAAATAAATATTTTTATTTTTATTTTGTTCATAACAAAGGAAAAGACTTTACAGAGATGGCTTGTTTTACTTTTATTTTTATTCCCTTCCCAACCGTAAAAGAGATGTAGAAAATGTTTAATTTATTACTTTATTTTAAAAATATGTTTTAACAATAATTATTATAATTTATATCTTATAATATCATTGTAAATGAAATGGAATTGATTTTGAATAACAATAACAACTACATTTAAATAGTCGTAGGTCTACTAACCAAATGAGCCACCAATTTTAAATGAAGAAACAGACATTTATTCAGAATTTTAGTCACACCGCAGCTTGGCGCCATTTCAAAATACTGACAAAGAATGTTACCATGTGAGTCGCGCTAAAGACCATAAACTTTTCATCACAAAGAATCGGTCCATTCTTTTTTGGGAGACTAGAGTATATTAACAGAAGTCATTGAACTTTCATTTAGTGAGGCAGTAACTTTGTTCTTCGCAATATAGAACAAACTCAACATTATAAACATATCCGTTGTAAGGTATATCAATGGAAAAAAATGTATCTTATATTATGGTACTATATTTTGTCATATGATTCGTAAGAAATATATTAGGTTGGTGTATAATTTCGTAGCGATTTTTCATAAGTTTATCGAACACATCAGGTACACATAAGAGAGAAGTTAATCTCAATAATATCTCGTATAAGTGGGTATTTTTACGACGCTTTATCAACTACTAGGGGAGAGTCGGCTAGTATCGGACATCGGGTAGTATCGGACATTGCGTTTCTTTCATCTACCACCATATGGTAGTACCTGAATGACATGGTTACGTTTCTCTATGCGATATCACAGAAACGTAACCATGTCAATCAGGTACTATCATCGTGTGGTAGATGAAAGAAACTCACTGTCCGATATTACCCGATGTCCGATACTACTCGAGTTTCCCCTATAGTTATCTAGCGCCTGAATGATATGAAGATGGTAAAGCCGACGTCGAAAGTTACCCAGCATTTGCTCTTAATAGGTTGAGGGAAAACCCCAGAAAATCCTCAACCAGGTAACTTGTCCCAACCAAGATTTGAACCCGGGCCCGCTTGTTACACGGGCAGTAATGCTAACCGTTACTGCATAGTAGTGAACTGAGTAGGATAAGAAATTAAACCTAAGTCTATGTGTAAACTCTAAGGGTGCTAAGCATAGACATTTCGCTAGCCCACGCTACGAGCATGCTAAGCTAACTCCGGCTATCGACTGGTTACTTATACAGGATTCAGATTATATCATGTCGCTAACACTGGTTTATGAATACGAAGAACGTTAGTTCGCTGATCATCCACCGGAAGCCCGCGCTAAGAATGTATATGAATATGGCCCTAAGTGTACTGTAAAATGGGGTAAATTTTACTGTGAAACAAAAGAAAGAAACTTGATATTAGCCTTATTTGTGACTTAAAAGTTAATAATAACAAATATTTAAGAAATGATATAATTAAGACTTTGAAAATACATTCAGTGATCTGATATGGTTTTTATATCATGTACGGCCTAAGTAGGGCTCGGAAGTTGAGAAAAAATGCTTTTTTTTTTTTTTTTCTAATATCCAAAGACGAGACTCAACATAATATATGTTCATTTTGGGTCATTGTAGGCCAGAAAATGTTGGGCTTTTTGCCTTTTACGGCATTTTTCGACTTATTCGTCATTTTCAGCCTCTTTTTTTTAGGTCTTAATGGCTTTTTTTTGCAACTTCAGCTTCTTTCGACTTCATTTTTACTGCCATTTTTACAAATTCACCACGAGATCTCATTTGCTTCAAGTAGGCTATGCAAAATGATATTCGTTGATGTGGAGAGAAGTTTATCGATGTCTCGCAAAGTGCGATCAGGAAACCGACGATCCTTTACACCTAAGGACCTGGAGATGATTACTGTGATATACTGCAATGCTAAATTCAATTTCTGTAACCCTGGTGTGGTTAAGCCAGATATTCTAGTTATACTAATTTCGACTTCTTTCTTCAGAATGTCCATTGCGGGTTCACTGAATTCATTCTAGGTGGCAAAAATCGTTCATTCTAAATTCTCCAAGTACTTTTTTTTTTTTTTTTTTACAAACACGGAATTGCTTTTTCAAATTATGCTAATCTAAAAAATATATAATGACTGAAAGAAGAAACATTTCATTTATATAGCTTTTTCGCACTGTATGTTGCATACCACCAGAATTTTATATTTTTGAAACATTATATTAGTTAAATATGTAATTGAAACTGAAATTATTAGGTCCTTTTTAGGATATCTTCAGGTCTTTTTAAAGGTCTTTTCAGGCAATTTATAGGTCTTCAACTTTCGAGCCCTACCTATAATGGTTTCCCTAAAACATTCTTGCTCCACCCCAAAGAGAAACTAAAAAGACTCCTCTATTTGCATTTGTACCACACATAGGCCCTATATATTGAATGCGACGTATTCTCCTATCTCTCCAATCTGAAAACCTCGCTACCCAAATAACTATCATAATACCATTTAAACACAGAGCTAATCAAAACAAAAATGCAGTTTCAGAAAGTTTAATCTGTATTATTTCGAGTGCAAACGACATCTCTTTCCCACAAACCACAACACTACATCGATAATAATCGCAAATCGAGACAGAAGACTAGAGACGCCAGACCAACATTGTGCTGCTATCTGGTGGGCGCCGAACTTACCAGAAGTATACGCTCCTACGTCATCGTACGACGTCAATGAAACTAGATCAATGGGACCATTGATTCAGGCACGAGGTGGGTCCCCCACAGCACTGGCGGGTGACCTGCTAGCCGGTTATGAATAAGATATAAAGACGTGGCGAAGGCAACGGGTTTGGCCTTTATTCCTTGTCGTCTAATCAAAGAGCAGGTTGATCGGAAATCTTTATATGGGCCTACGCTTAGCCGTAATGACCCATTTGTTGGAGCTATATTACTTTAGGATTACTACAGTGATTTACACAGAAGTCTCTCATAAATTACTAACTCACGTATGGCTAGAAAAGAACACTCGGAAACAAAACTTACAATGATATAATGCTTAAATTAATTCTTGTAAAATAACAGTCACTTCAGTGTTTTCCTTTAGTACTAGCCCTGGACAAGCCACATTTACACCGGCGTAACATTGTTGACAACATAAAATGGCAACAAATCGTATGAATCTTGGAAAGAAATTAATGTTGATAACATTTTTCTCTAACAAGGTGTTTAAATCAAATCAGCATTGTTGTCAGAACCGATGAGTTCAGGATGATGGGAGAGAAATATGTGCTACTTGCAGGTGCGGCAATAGTTATTTTTAGTGTGTATCCAACTGGAAATCGATTTTGGATACGTCCAAAGTGATCACAGGTGCACTCGACGAGATTTATTGTTGGATGAACATAGTTTTAAAAATCAGAATGAACTTCGTTGTCAATTGCATACCACTCAGTAATTTTATGCAAAGCGTAGCAGTCAATCGAGCGTAGAGGGGCATAGGCTCTTCGTTATCTTCTTAAAAATGTATGTGTGCGCAGTAGCTCATAGTAAGAATCTTATGGTAGGGGTAAGTGAGCAAGCTACTTGCAAGTGAAAGCGTAGTGAGGGAAGTTTCCTAGTTCATTTTCTTCTTCCCTTCACGCCCAAATAGGTTTCACGAGGCAACCAATGACCTTTAACGACTTAGGCCTATGCCACGCGCTGTGAGAATGGTTAGATGCATGAATATGGATGGATGGATAGATCTGTTCATAGGAATTGATGGATAGAATAGGTATGGATTGAGAGATGTATGAATAGGGATGGAAGGATAGATGTGTGGATGGGGATGGATGGATAGATCTGTTCATACGGATTCATGGATTGATGGATGGATAGATTTGTTCATAGGGATTCATGGATTGATGGATGGATAGACCTGTTCATACGTATTCATGGATTGATGGATGGATAGGAATTAATGAATAGATTATGAATAGGGATGGATGGATGGATAGATAGATTTATGGATATGGATGGATGGCTAGATCTGTTCATAGGGATTGATGGATAGGGATGAATGGATAGATCTATGAATAAGTATGGCTCGATAGATGTATGGATGGGGATAGATGGATAGATATATGGGTAGGGATTGACAGATAGATCTGTTCATAGGGATTGATAGACGGATAAGAATGAATGAATATATGTATGAATAGAGATGAATGGATAGATATATGGATTGATGGATGGATAGTTCTCTTCATAGGGATTGATGGATATATGGATGAATTTATAGATGTATTTTTATTTTAGTAGATTATTTTACGAAGCTTCATCAACATCTTAGGTTATTTAGCGTCTGAAAGAGATGAAGGTGGTAATGCCGGTGAAATACGTCCCGGGTCCAGCACCGATAGATACCCAGCATTTGCTCTTATTGGGTTGAGGGAAATCTCTGGAAAAAACCACAACCAGATATTAACTTGTCCCGACTGGGAATAGAACCCGGGTCACCTGGTTTCGCGGCTAGATGCGCTAACCGTTACTCCACAGATGTGGACGATAGATGTATGAATAGGAATGGATGGATAGATATATAGATATGGATTGATGGATATATTTATGGATATGGATTGATGGATAGATTTATGGATATGGATTGATGGATATATACATGGATATGGGTTGATGGGTCTCTTTATAGGGATTGATGGATAGGAATGAATGGATAGATGTATGAATAGTGATAGATGGATGGATATTGATAGATGGCTAGAGCTGTTCATAGGAATTTATGGATAGATGGATGTATAGGGATGAATGGATAGATGTATGTATAGGGATGGATGGATAGATGGATGGATATTGATAGATGGCTAGAGCTGTTCATAGGGATTTATGGATAGATGGATGTGTAGGGATGAATAGATAGATGTATGAATAGGGATGGATGGATGGATAGATGTATGGATATGGATTGATGGATGGATAGATCTTTTCATAGGTTTTGATTGATTGCAGATGGATGTATAGAGATGAATAGATAGATATATGAATAGGGATGAATCAGTAGATGTATGGATATGGATTGATGGATGGATAGATCTGTTCATAGGGATTGATGGATGGATAGGAATGAATGAATAGATGTATGAATAGGGATGGATGGATAGATGTACGGATAGGGATTGCTGGATAGATCTATTCATAGGGATTGATAGATGGATATGAAACTATGGATGGATATATGGTTAGGGGTTTATGGTTGGGTAGGGATTGTTGAATACATAACTGGACAGGGATAGATGGATGGATATATGTAGACACGAATATAGTAAGTTACACTTTCTTTACGATCTGTCCTTTACATAAAATTAATTCTATTGTGTGGAGTCATGTGCTGTGACTTTCTTCTATTGAGTGGAGTCATGTGCTATGACTTCCTTTTTCGTCGCCTTGTTCAGTCATTCAGGTGGCCTGAACCGAAATTCGCACTTGATTCTCAATTCTCGTTTTGGTGCTGTTAAACGCTCTCACTCCATCTCCTTTGCACATCATTCACACAGCACTTGCATCGCAAATTGACCCAGTAACCAGGCTGAATTCAGCTGAGTGGGAACCAAAACAGCGTTGGTGGAAATGTTACTTCATGGTCATAAATGTTACATCAATTGCTACCAAGCAAATACAAATATATTTTAATTGTTAAAACATTTATTGCATATTGTGCTTCTATTATGTTGCCATTCATTAATTTTGTATGTATGTTTCTGTGTTCTTCACAAGTTTCTTCACTTAAAAGATACATTCTTCTTCCTCCAGAGATAGCTATCCAAACACTAATAGTCTTCATACATACAGGAAAGAAACATGAGAGATGAAGAGTTTTATTATACTCTGCATTAAACCACTGTAACCATTGGCCAGTTCTTCACTGACTATTGTGAGGCTCATCAACGCACAATAGGCGTTCAGAAGTTACGAAACCCTCCGGTCATTTTTGGTTAAATTGCGCTAGGTGACTGCTTATATAACATCTTATAGATACAAGTAACAGGGACACTCAATTACAATAGGGGAGAGATTAGCATTAATATTATCATACACATTTATTACGATCAAGAAACTACAAAAATACATGTTAAGAGGAGAGGATGGTATTTTTTGATGAAAAATGAGTAAATTTTCAAAAAATAAATCTTTAAAATACTCTGTGATGTGTGGAATGCATAGCATAACATTTTGTGGGTATTTGTGCCCTTATCGGATGTTGAGTCGCTATTTTTAAACTTCCTGCATTATGGATTTTTAAATCACTCGCCCACTTTTATTGTTGTTTCGGGTAAATTAAATTTTCAAAAAAAAAAAAAAAATTTTTTCTTTAAAATACCCTTTGATATGGGTGGAATGCATTGAATAACATTTTGTGGGTATTTGTGCCCTTATCGGATGTTGAGACGTCATTTTTATACTTCCTGCGCTATGGAGTTTTAAATCACACGCCCGTTTTTATCGGTTTCCAGTTACTTAATTTTGTTTGCTACATTTCCAGACAAAAATGGATATAATTTCTGAACTATTAAAGATAAATGTATGCATAATATTTATAACACAGATTTTTTAGACTATTAGGAAACTTTTCTCTGTAACAGAATTTTGTTAATTGATTTCATTTTAAAATACGTCCGTTTGTTTGCAAGAAAGGAAATAAGAAAATTGTTATTACATTTTAATTCTTTATTTTACAAACGTAGGGACTAATGTCAAAATTCTGTTACAGACAGTTTGTAGAACAGGCTTTTGTAAAAATACATTGCAAAAAACTGTTTGAATATTCTTTAAAAACGGTTTAGATATATCGGTTTCAGTACAACCCTGCATTGGGTTTATTTTTTTTCAATTTTGGGCCCCCAAATTTTTTCTTCAAAATATTTTTATTTGGTTGACTTGCCACAGCTATGAGCTCTCTACCCACAAAAAATTAATATTTTACACCACAGAGGGAAAAAGTTAAAAAAAATACCATCCTCTCCCCTTAAATATAATACAAACAAAAATACATGAACAACTATTATATACATCAAACAAGAATGGACATGTCAAATATTTGAACAAAACAGAAATATAAATTAAAGAATTTACGTACCTCTAGGCAAACATACCACGGTTTTTCAAGCGGAGATATATGCAGTACTAACCTACGTCTGTGAGAAACTTCGGATGGGTTACGCTCATAAGTACATCTGGATACTCTCGAACAGTCAGACTGCCTTAAAAGCATTTGCAAGTTATTTGATAACTTCCAAGCTGGTCTGAGATTGCCTACAAAACCTTTTACAACTGGCAAAACACAACAAGGTAACACTTGTGTAGGTGCCGGGACATAAAGGAATATAAGGCAATGAAAAGGCTGAACTTTGGCAGAAACCATTTACTGGGTCAGAACCAGCATTTGGCATTCCTAATATCATAACCAAAGGTGTCATCAAGGGGTGGATTAATGTAAGATACCAAAGTAGATGGACTTACCTGGATGGACATCGACACAGCAAATCTATGATGGAAAAAATTACCCCATCATTAACTGCTGAAATACTGCATCTAAACAGACCGGAAATCAGAATAGTAGTTAGACTACCAACTGGTCACTGCCATCTGAGAAAACATCTGCACATAATGGATATATTTAAAGAAGAACCACTATGCAGATTATGTAACGAAGAGGACGAATCAGATTCACAAATAATCTTCAAATGTGATGCATTAGCCATCAAGTCATAGAACCTTTTGGGTTTCATCAATCAAGAAGAAAATTTCCGAAAGAAAATCCTTGTAAAAAATTATTGGAACGCATTAGAGGAACAGACCTTTTGACATTGGAATAATGAAGACAGGAGAAATACAATAAACCAAAAGGCTTCAGTGTTAGGGTATAGCTAACCCAACTCCTGCTCCAAGTCAATCTAATCTAATCTAACCTAATCTAATCTAGTGTTAGGTACGCAGTGGTTTCATCATCATCATCATTATCATCATCATCATCATCATATCCCTAACGTATTAGACCCTACAGGAACTGTTACGGTCTCATGCCAGAGCTTTCGTGGTCTTCCCAATTTCCTCTTTCCTCTTGGTACATAAGTAAGAATCTGTTTAGGCCATCTAGTGCGATCCATCCTGTCAACATGTTTTTTCCACTGAAGTCGATATTGTTGAACAAAATTAACTATAGGATCCATTTTGAGTTCCTGCAATATGTCCACATTTTTACGGTGTTCCAGCAAAGAGCATCCCGCTGTTCGTCTCATGAACCTCATTTCCGCTGTCGTCAGCCTTTGCTTATCAGCTTTTCTTATTGTCCATGCCTCGCTACCGTAAGTGAGGACCGGTCGAGCAAGTGTTTTATATACCTTTAGCCTTGTATGTTTCTGAACATGGGAGGATTTGAAGACGGCGTTAATGACGCCAGTGATTTTTATAAATTTAGATATTTTGTTTGACATATCTTCATCAGTGATGTAAGAGAGGTTATAACCTAAATAGTTAAATGAATTAACACGTACAATTAAAGTATTATTTATCTTGATCTTACTTGGAATTGGGTTCTCTCCCGAAAATGCCATGACTTTTGTTTTCTCTTTTGAGATTTCCATATTGAAATCAGAGGCGATTACTTGCAAATTATAAATGTCTCTTTGTAAAGCATCCTCTGTTTTAGCGATAATAACCTGATCGTCGGCAAACATTAGTGTATCGAGAACTGTGTTTCGATTAATTTGAATTCCAGCATGATGACTTTGCCTCCAAATGTATAAAATATGGTTCATATATATAATAAACAACAGAGGGGAAAGACCGCACCCTTGTCTAACACCTTGGTTGATGGAAGTCCAGCTAGTAGTTCCGCGTTCAGTTCTTATGGCAATTTCATTTTGTTGATATAAACTATAAATGGAGAGAATGATTTGGTTTGGCACATTATCATAGCGTAAAATCTCTCAAAGTTTATTTCTATAAACTCTATCAAAAGCTTTTATGAAATCAATAAAAGCTAAGTGGGTTGGAATATTAAATTCTCTGTGCTTTTCAATTAAAATCTTCATGGTGAAATAGCTGTCACAACATGATCTTCCTTTTCGTAATCCATTCTGTTCTTCAGTGATTTTGTCTTCGTAAAGATGTGATAGTTTATTTTTTATTATGGCTGTATAGATCTTATATCCAGAATTGAGAAGACTTATACCCCTGTAATTTTCACATAGTTTTTTGTTTCCTTTCTTATAAATGGGTACTACAATGGCTTTTTGCCAACTTTTTGGGGGGTTTAATCCTGCACATATATTGTTTAAGAAATATAAAAATCGATAGGTAAATTCTTCTCCAGCGTATTTAAAAAGCTCGAAATTTAAATTATCTTCGCCTGGGGCTTTCCCGTTTTTTAAACGTTCATATAATTCAATGAGTTCATCATAAGTAATAATATCTGTTGTGTTGTTGTTGGAATTCTTTAATGTAAGAGAGATGTTTTTGTGAAACCATATATTTTTAAAGTAAGCAAGTAGAGAGTCGTTAGGAATAGGGTTTATAACAACGTTTTCTTTTATCTCCGAATTTATTTTCTTTAAAATTTTGAAAGTTTTGGTTTCGGTAATGTTAAATCTCTTTCTAGCAATGGTTTCATAAATGTCTAATAACCTATCATTTCCTTTCCAACTTCAGCAGAATTAGAACTGACTACGAAATTACGTAGCGGTGGTCAAGAGTGATTGGTGAATGCACTTTGTCAGTACGGTATTGTTTAAAATACTTCAGCAAATATTTTTATTACATTCATTTCACAAAGTGGCTGTATTTTCTGACTCCACCTCTGCTATCCAAGCCATATGAAGTCCAAGATTATATACAGAAATCCAAAGTTTCGTTAATCAAAACATTGATCAAGAGATTACAGGAAGCAGGCTAAAAAACCACACTCCAATGGATCCCTTCTCATCTTGGTATCAAAGGAAATGAGACGGTTGATCTGCTGGCGAAAAAAGGCACAAAAATAGTTGACCATCCACAGGAAACAACTCTCTCTTTTTTCAGCAAAATCAATAATCATTTCCAGTTTTAGAAAGGAAAGATCAAACAAACTGAGAGAAATTAGCCAAGGGAAGATGTGGGCGAAATTGGTAACGGGAAAAAGACATAATTCCGGAAATTTCTCGAAGTGAAGCTGTAGCAGCATTCCGCCCAACTACAGGACACGACTGCTTGGCAAAACATCTCCATCGCTTCAACATTCTGGATTCACGGAACTGTATGCTGTGCAGAAGAAATGCCATCCTGAACTACGACCGTCTTAGGAAATATACTGCACTTCACAAATTCTGGAAGAGTACGAATTGACAAATATATATTGGGAAACAAGAAGAGTAATAGCTGATTTCCAATAATATCTGGAGCATTGGATTAATATTATTATTATTTTATCTCCATATTGATCCATCATTTATTACTACTTGTGGGATCCTTACAGATTAAAACATATTAAGACACTGGAAAAGATTAAAAAATGGGCTCTTAAGTGTTGTCGGAAAAATTCACCATTTAATTGGGACACACTCACGGACAGGAGAACGCGAATTCGATTATGCGCACTGTTCAAAACATACAGAGGTGAGCCTGCCTAGAGAGAAATAAAAAATAGGTTGCAGCCGCCAAGTTACTCTTCAAGGAACGACCACTCATAAATTGAGGGAAAGAAGGCAGAGGACAGTCACTGGAAAGTTTTCTTTTCTCAATCGTACTATCAGGGACTGGAATGCTTTACCTGGCTTTACCTGCAGACTTACTAAAGGCTTTACCAACAACCAAAAATGTATTTAAAAATAGGCTTAAGGACCTTACTAATAGGCGGTAATTATACACAGTCTTTAAAGGGTGTAAATGATATGTTGTTATTGAAGTGTTGTATCAGTGAAGAATTATGTTGTGTCAGTGAAGTGTGTTGTATCAGTGAAGAAGTATGTCGTGTTAGTGAAGTGTGTTGTGTAAGTGAAACGTGTTCCTGTCAGTGAAGCTTTATAGTTTATAGTGGCAGTGCATAGTATTTGAAAAGTGAAATGTTTTTGAAGTGTTAGTGAAATCAGGATAGAATCAGTGAAATGTGTCGTAGTTCCATTGCAGTGAGTGAGTTGACAGCGAAATGAGTGTCATTTGAAAGGTACTTGTGCAGATATGAACATATCATACTCGTGGGTTTTAGTTCGATCTTAGTTTTAAGATACAAATTAGATTTATTTAAAATGTTATTTTAAGTGATCGTTTCATTTAATTTAGTATATTCCCTGTTGTTGTATTATTATTATTATTATTATTATTATTACTATTATTATTAATAGTAGTATTAATTATTAGTATTATTATTAATTGTATTTTAATTAATAAATTTATTATTGCCATTATTGAGTGTAATTAGTTACCACTGCCACCGGGTATATACTCACTGCAGTGTGAATAAATACATACATACATACTTGTTAAGTTTATTTTCTTAAGATGATTTTTTAATAAAATCTGCTCGTGTTATTCTGTTTTCAGCGTGCTGTCCTTTTGCAATCGTAATACGCTTGTACTTGTCACATACTCTAAGAATTCTTCTCACTTGTAGGCCTACATACTGATGAATACTTTGGATTTTTACATAATTAATTTATCATGTTAATGTTTGAAATTCCAGTAGGGTGTCGTTGGAGAGAAATATGTTGGGATGTGAAAGGATGAGTTGAATTTTGAATGGAACTATTCTACGACATTTGTGATTTATTTAATCTCTGCACATTATAAGTTTGTCCACATTGTGGTGGAGGAGGGGATGGAACTTGGCATCTGAATAAATAAAATTCTCGAATATGTTTTCGGAAAAGGAATTCATCATGTCTCCTTTAGATTTGCTAGCCATCAAGTCATATGTGAAGCACTCATCCATGTCTACAATTTGTAGAAATGGAAGTCCAAAAGAGTATCCCAAAAAATTACCAGACTTATGTCCACTTAAGACAATTTAGGTGCTGTGGCGCACTTAGATTTTCTATCTGCGGTAATTGCTCTAGTCTCATGACGCTGCTGGAATGTTTACCAAAGGGACAGGCGATTTCGGCCCGTGGTCAGTTTTAAACGTCAGTTGCTTCCCTATATTTTTGGGTCATACGTCAGTTGCGACCCTTCGCATTTTACAAACTTAGGACTGGCTGTAACATCACCAATTTAAACGTTACATGTAGGTTAAAAATGTTGTTTGTGGCATTTTCACCATACAATGTTCGTAGTGTCATTTTTTACCATGAAATATATAAAAATTCATAAGTTGCATTTTCATCATAAAAGTACAATCGTATTGACTGAAACTTAATGACAGATTCCGGATGAAATCCAATCTTGTTAGGCTATATGACCTTACAGCAAATCAATCATATTTTTATGAATAAAAGATTCTTTCTCCCTCTTGCCTGTTTAAATGGCAGAGCTCTATCAGTACGTAGTTTTAATTATGTTTCGCTTTGTATTTCTTTCAATATTTCTATAAAATGGTAAATTTTTGTGTGAGCAGTATGAAATAGGCTATTATGGGAAGGCTCCACTGAAAATTATGAAAATTTTTCCAAATTTTTTTAGCTATTTCACTTATTCAGAAATTATATTTTCATACCCCAAATGGATTCAGCTCAATTCTGATTACAAATACTCGTATTTTTACATTGTTTACACTTTTTAAATTAGAGCTGGAAGGGGACGTGGAATTTAAAGAGCTGTCAAAATTGTTTTTCATCGAAGAATTCTTTTTTAAAATTTTTCATTACAAATCTAGTAACTTTTTGTTGGCTCTCTGAAGTTACTAGATGAATGTAGCGGAGGATAATATTAATTTACATAAATATTCATTTTATTTTCAAATCTATTTTTCTGTGTTCATTTTTGTTGATTCAACACCAACTTCCTTATGCCAAATATTAATCAATCTGGATGAAATTTTTACTGCAAGTATTTATGAGGTAGCTGCATGTTTCTATGCATTTATTTTCTTAAGAAAAATATTAATAAAATAAACTAGCAGCATTTCTCACAAAATAAATGCATAGAAACATGCAGCTACCTCATAAATACTTTCAGTAAAAATTTTATCCAGATTGATTAATATTTGTCATAAGAAAGTTGGTGTTGAATCAACAAAAATGAACACAGAAAAATAGATTTGAAAATAAAATGAATATTTATGTGAATTAATATTCTCCTCCACTACATTCATCTAGTAACTTCAGGGAGCCAACAAAAAGTTACTAGATTTGTAATGAGAAATTTTAAAAGAGAATTCTTCGATGAAAAACAATTTTGACAGCTCTTTAAATTCCACGCCCCCTTCCAGCCTTAATTTAAAAAGTGTAAACATACGAGTATTTGTAATCAGAATTGAGCTGAATCGATTTGGGGTATGAAAATATAAATTCTGAATAAATGAAATAGCTAAAAAAATTTGGAAAAATTTTCATGATTTTCAGTGGAGTCTTCCCTTAAGTTCTGAATGAAATGACTCGCAACCATTAGGCCTAGTCGTTCTCTTTGTTGTTGCTGCAAATTCTGCCCATACTGCTGATTAACACTTGGTCTGTTTTTTTGTGGTTGTGTTCTTGATTGTTTTCAATAATTTCATTTTTAACATTTAACTTTATGAAACATTTACAAGATTTCATGCAGCATGCCCAACGCGAAATATTGTTCTGTAGATCCTTGTGATTTCTAAATATGAATCCATCGATCACAAATAAAAACTTCCCTTCCAGCTTGTCATTGACTCCATGGCTCGTGCACAACTGATAACTCTTAACGAGTTTCCAATAATTTAACCTTTACATTGTGCGTGATGTCGCAGAACGCGTTCTATAGTGCTTGATTTTATCTTGTCTTGTTGCAGAACGCGTCCATGGACTATTTAGTTTTAATAAGTTAACATCCTAAACTAGCAGTTATAGCTGACGCCAGGGTTTTTGGCGCGTGTCCTTGAGTACAATGCACGGTCTGCGAGCATCTATTGATGTGTAGCTGAAAATGGTACCACCTCCTATACACGTCACTTCAGCAATCTGCCAACCACAGCTGTCAGTCTTTCTGCCCAGACTGCGGCAAAAGTAAGATACTCGCACTTAACTTTCCTGCGGCGTGTCCTTGAGTACAGTTTGTCCAATCAGTGAGTTTCTGTTGCCACTGCAGCTGAGAACGGTACCTCCTCCTAAACACGCGTCACATCAACAATCCACCAATCACAAGTGCCAGCTTTATCGCCTATAAATTGCTACAAAAGTTAGACACTCGCACTTAAGTTTCCCATTACTTATTTCACATGCCAATATCGGTGGCGCGCCCTATAGCTGTGGATGTTAAAAAAAATGTTATGTTTTATTTAACGACGCTCGCAACTGCAGAGGTTATATCAGCGTCGCCGGATGTGCCGGAATTTTGTCCCACAGGAGTTCTTTTACATGCCAGTAAATCTACTGACATGAGCCTGTCGCATTTAAGCACACTTCAATGCCATCGACCTGGCCCGGGATCGAACCCGCAACCTTGGTGTAGCTGTGGACGCAACTGAAGTTGTATATACAGGGTAATTCAGGAGGATTTACCGCCACTTACGGAGCTTATTTCTGAAAACATTTTGAGCAAAAAATGGCGTATAAACATGGGTCCTATTCTCAATATTTACAGAGTTACGTTTCGTTATTGAACACATTGCTGTGAACGCGTGATCTTGGTCAGCGTGCAGTCAGCAGCCAGCGCGAGCGCTACGGAAATCAAAGATAGCCGTATGCAGTTACGTAGCGCGACGAGTGCCGTTCACAAGCGTGCGGCCAAGTGCACTCAAGCGGACGGCGACATTTTTTAAACTGTGTTGTAAACGCTCCAAGACTGTAAATTAGGATGCAAAATTGAACTGCAAATAATTAAATCGGTGGAAGTGGTGTGATTTGTAATAATTGTTGTGATAAGTGCGTAAGAATAATGTAATGTTCTAGTTAAAAATACAAAAAGAAGCAACTAAGGAGTTCACATCACATTTTTAGCTTCACAATACTTGTCAATTAAAGAAATGATACTTCTGAATGGTTTATTCTCTATTTGTATTATTCTTTTACCCTCAAACTAAAGTAAGAACGTATTTTACAAGCAACTTTAAATTAGTGTAACTCTGAAAATATTGAGAATAGGAACTATGTTTATATGATATATTTTGCTCAAAAGTCTTCAGAAATAAAATCCTTAAATGGTGGTGTATATTTAAAAAACCCCGGATGCAAGTGACGTATATATTTTAAAAACTCTGGACACAGCTGACGTATTAATTTTTCATCGACGTGTTTACGGGGACGCAACTGACACCTTTGCACATTTGAGAATTAAAACCCCAACTTTGGTGCACATTGTATACGTCCAAATTTTTATCTTTCTTCAAAATTAAAAAATTCCTTACTTCCTATAAAATGGCAAGCATTTAACATCAACCAAGAAGGAAGTGTTTGAAGTATATCAGTGTTGTTTCTGTATTTATTTATTTATTTATTTATTTATTTATTTATTTATTTATTCATTTGTTGATGAACATAACAGGCAAAGCCCAATTACAATGTTCACGACTAACAAATTAATTGATAAAACAAAAACAAGGAAAAGGAAACATACACTTATTAAAAACTGAAACATAATAGAAAAAAGGGAAAGAAAAAAGAGAAATTGAAATAAGGTGTGAAAGTAGCTTCAAATTAACTAACAACAATATTCTGTAAAATATGATAACACATAATTCTGTATCTAGAGAAATTCATATTGAAAATATCAACATTCGGATGAGGATGTAATTTATTGTATAACTGTAACATTTGGAAAACTGGGGAATTCTTGTGGGATTCAGTATTTGTCCTTGGTATGTAAAACAAATTTCGAAATTTCGTTTTAAGCTTAGGTGCATATAATGTTATATAATAAAATAAACCAACACAGTCCAACTTATTGTTAATAATTTTATAAAGAAAGTTTAAAGATTGACAATTTCGTCGAATTTCCAAACTAGTAAAATGGAAATGTTGAAGCATTGTAGCATAACTCTCATAGGTAGGATAATCATTATAAAGTCTGTAATATAACCATTTTAGAAATCTATTTTGAATTTTTTTCTAGTAACAGAATATATTTGTTAGTAACTGGGTTCCAGATAACAGCAGCATATTCTAATTTAGATCGAACAATGGAATTATACAAAATTATTATAGTTTTCACTTTGAATTTACAAGAAATTCTCATAACAAAACCTAAACTTTTATAGGACAAATTTATAATATTATTAATATGACTATAAAATGTAAAATTGCTGCTAAATATTATACCTAAATCTTTATGTTCATATTCTGCTGGTAAAACTTTTGCCTCTATTTTATATGAAAATTTAATTTAATTTTTCAATCTAGAAAAGGTCATATATATACACTTATTTATATTTCAAAGTAACGTTAAATGATCAAAGAAAAGTTCCACGTTTTCATTACGCGAGTAACATACGACTCCTAGTTAATAAATCAGAACTCCGATCTGGGGTACTTTTATCATCCTTAGTCACGCTTCACCAGAAGAAACTGTGTGAACTATGATCTATATGAAGTAAGCTTTGCAGAAATCTTGAGGGGTCAGCAGGTGGTGCGAGCCCGTACTCGGAACGTCCCGATCGATCCAGACGAGTAGGTGTGAAATCCAAGAGTGCTGTGGGTTTCCAGGAAAACGAGGTGAAGTATATTCATCACCCCTACAAAGAGTCCCCTTAATTTCCTCTCGTGTAAAGGTTTCAGGCCAAATATCGTGTCTACAAATTACATTCACAATTGAATTTTGTTATTCGAAATATAACATAAGAATTCTTCCTGTTCAGTTGCCTTCTCGGTCTGGTAGATGCCAGGCTTCACGGGTTGAAACTCTTTCGATGAGTTTCTAAAAGGCTTCTTTCGGAAAAAAAGGGTAGCAAAGCCACATAAAAGAATTATTTCACTCCGACAAAATGATTGGCCAACTTCAATAGATTCTATGCATTGTGGATAGAGTCTCTGCAGAAGAGTATAATCGTTAAATTCCTGTATACAGAGTGTCTATCAACTACCTCCCAAACTTTGTAGATTTGTAGAGGATTTGAAACTAAACAAGTCTTTCGAATATTGTACAGGTCAGAAGTGCGTTCTTACGAAGTTACAGGATAAATAATAAAACACGTGTTAGGAAGAATATTTATTACTCGATAGCGGAAAAAAGTCATTAAATTCTCAAAATTAAGTCACCATTCTCGATGCAAAGACAAAGGCGTCGCAGTAGACTGTCGTGTGTGCTCGACGCCAACATTGCGCCTAATATCCGCGACTATTGCTTTCAGTCTCAATAGGTGCTCATAAACGAGGATTTTCATATAGCCTACCTACATAAGAAGAACTATACCGGCTTGAGATCCGGTGACTTAGGAGGCCATGGTACAGGTCCACCTCGTCCAATCCAACGATAATTGCAGGTAATGTCTAGATCTAAATGATTTAGTACCTGCTGAACAAAATGAGGAGTACCATTGTAAAGGAACCACAATGACATGTCATTTTTTACTGTGAAGGGCACATATTTCAGTAATTAAACATCCCTTAGGAATAGATGATACTTTTGTCCGTTGAGTCATGTTTTGTGATCCGAGCACGCATGGTCAGGATGAAGTTCCGGTAAATCTTTCGAGCTTCCCTACTGTTCCCCAAGGAGCTCCATAGGAGAAGTGAATGTCCGCGTATATAGTTCAAGTGTAACTCCATTCTACCGTATGAACACAAATTACTCGCAAAACTTGGTACGTTACGCTAAACACTGTTACGTAGGAACCAGCAACGATTGTAACTTTTGAATGTTACCCTCCCCTTTTTTGTTAGTACTATTGGAACTGGAGTTTGAAAGCTTTAGAAATTAAAAGCCCGGTAAGGTAAAATAGTACCGCAAAGTTCTACTTTCCTGACTGATTTCATCAACGTAAACTGGTAAAATTAGACATAATATGAAACAAATGTTTTTCGTTCTATGTTAACCAGTATAGTAGGTTATGCCAGCCAATTACAGTAGAGCGTCTCGTTTAGGCACAGTGAAAACGTAAATGAAGTGCAGGTAACGTGTGGGGGGGGGGAGAACGAACCGTACTATAAACACGAGGGATGTACAAGGTTTTAGTTAGAATATTTATGGCGGAACATTAATTGAAATTATATTTTTTCCAAAAACACACAAAACAAAAGAACACAAATTGCATAACGTTATCGTATATACATTTTAACAAACAAGCAATTGTAACGTTGAAATAATTCAATATAACAAATCAAATACTGCTACTTATATGATGTTGCTTTCCAGTGGCATTTTTTACGGTCATGAATTTCATTCTCGTAAGACTAACATAGTATCACCGTCTTCTGTAGCCGAATTAACAAAACTACAGCACTGTAATTACGTTTAGGAAATAGGCTAGTGTTGTCACTTCAGAGCAGTATACTGTAATTGTGTTAATTCGACCACAGAAGACGGTGATATTATGTTAGTCATGCAGAGAATGAAATTCATGGCCGTAAAAATGCTGCTTGAAAGTAACATCATAATAAGTACAAAATTTGATTTGTCATATTGAATTATTTTAACGTTACAATTGCTTGTTTGTTAAAATGTATACATGATAACGTTATGCAATTTGTGTTCTTTTGCTTTTTGTGTTTTTAGAAAATATAATATTTCATTTTGGAATTCGTCCCCGAGTACGAGTTCCACTATTTCAGGGGTGGGCTAAAATGTAATCTGTTTATATTATATTTTATATTACAATTATTAGTAAATTAATTAATACTCCGTCATAAATGTTGTAACTAAAACCTTGTGCATCCCTCGTGTTTATCGTACTGCTTATCCCCTTCCCACATGTTACGTGCGCTTTGTTTACGTTTTCACTGTGCCTATAGGAGACGCTCTACTGTAAATATACTAAAGTTTTAATTTTATATATATATTTTTTTTATTTTTATTTATTCTTTCATTTGATGTTGAACAAAACAGGCAAAGCCCAATTACAATGTTCACGACTAACAAATTAATTTATAAAACATAAACAAGGAAAAGGAAACATACACTTATTAAAAACTTAAACAAAATAGAAAAAAGAGAAAGAAAAACGAGAAATTGAAATAAGATGTGAAAGTAGCTTCAAATTAACTAACAACAATTTTCTGTAAATTATGATAACAAATAATTCTGTATCTAGAGAAATTCATATTGAAAATATCAACATTCAGATGAGAATGTAATTTATTGTATAACTGTAACATTTGGAAGAATGGGGAATTTTTGTGGGATTCAGTATTTGTCCTTGGTATGTAAAATAAATTTCGAAATTTCGTTTTAAGCTTAGGAGTGCATATAATGTTATATCTATACTAATAATAAATCTGTAGCCGAAATTTTTCTGGTAATTTTCGATTTTCCAAAAATAATTGGTCCTAACATATATAATTAATCACCCTGAAACCGAAAATCGCTTTTTTGAAATTTTTGTTTGTATGTCTGTCTGTCTGTATGTTTGTTACCTTTTCACGCGATAATGCCTGAACGGATTTCGATGACAATTGGAATATAAATTAAGTTCGCTGTTACTTAGATTTTAGGCTATATGGTATTGAAAATACATTATTTAAAAGGGGGTTATAAGGGGGCCTGAATTAAATAAATCGAAATATCTCGCTTATTATTGATTTTTATGAAAAATGTTCCATAACAAAAGTTTCTTTAAAAAATTATTTGCGATAAGTTTTATTCCGTGAACAATTTTGATAGGACTGATATTTAATGAGATAAATGAGTTTCAAAATTAAAATAACTGTCATCTAAGGCCGTGTAATGAATTAAAAAACAAATGACTTCGTCTATAAGGGGCCTTGGACAGCAACAATCGAAAGCTATGAAAGATAGCTTGCAGAGAATGTTTCCGTGTTTGTATGAAGTAATATCGGGAGCTAAATTAACCGATTTGTATAATTATTTATTATTTCACCATTGGAAAGTGTAGTTTCTCTAGATGGACATAATGCTATAATGTTATTATAGTATCTTCTGATATAATATAATATAATAAAATATAATATAATATACTTACTTACTTACAAATGGCTTTTAAGGAACCCGAAGGTTCATTTCCGCCCTCACATAAGCACGCCATCGGTCCCTATCCTGTGCAAGATTAATCCAGTCTCTATCATCATATCCCACCTCCCTCAAATCCATTTTAATATTATCCTCCCATCTACGTCTCGACCTCCCCAAAGGTCTTTTTCCCTCCGGTCTCCCAACTAACACTCTATATGCATTTCTGGATTCGCCCATACGTGCTACATGCCCTGCCCATCTCAAACGTCTGGATTTAATGTTCCTAATTATGTCAGGTAAAGAATACAATGCGTGCAGTTCTGCGTTGTGTAACTTTCTCCATTCTCCTGTAACTTCATCCCGCTTAGCCCCAAATATTTTCCTAAGCACCTTATTCTCAAACACCCTTAACCTATGTTCCTCTCTCAGAGTGAGAGTCCAAGTTTCACAACCATAAAGAACAACCGGTAATGTAACTGTTTTATAAATTCTAACTTTCTGATTTTTTGACAGCAGACTAGATGATAAAAGCTTCTCAACCGAATAATAACACGCATTTCCCATATTTATTCCGTGTTTAATTTCGTCCCGAGTGTCATTTATATTTGTTACTGTTGCTCCAAGATATTTGAATTTTTCCACCCCTTCGAAGAATAAATCTCCAATTTTTATATTTCCATTTGGTACAATATTCTGGTCACGAGACATAATCATATACTTAGTCTTTTCGGGATTTACTTCCAAACCGATCGCTTTGCTTGCTTCAAGTAAAATTTCCGTGTTTTCTCTAATCGTTTGTGGATTTTCTCCTAACATATTCACGTCATCCGCATATATAAGAAGCTGATGTAACCCGTTCAATTCCAAACCCTGCCTGTTATCCTGAACTTTCCTAATGGCATATTCTAAAGCGAAGTTAAAAAGTAAAGGTGATAGTGCATCTTCCTGCTTTAGCCCGCAGTGAATTGGAAAAGCATCAGATAGAAACTGACCTATACGGACTCTGCTGTATGCTTCACTGAGACACATTTTAATTAATGGAACTAGTTTCTTGGGAATACCAAATTCAATAAGAATATCATATAATACTTCCCTCTTAACCGAGTCATATGCCTTTTTGAAATCTATGAATAACTGATGTACTGTATCCTTATACTCCCATTTTTTCTCCATTATTTGTCGAATATAAAAAATCTGATCAATAGTCGATCTATTACGCCGAAAACCGCACTGATGATCTCCAATAATTTCATCTACGTACGGAGTTAATCTTCTCAAAAGAATATTGGACAAAATTTTGTACGACGTCAACAAAAGTGATATTCCTCGAAAGTTACCACAGTTGGTTTTGTCCCCCTTCTTAAAAATAGGTACAATTATGGACTCTTTCCATTGTTCTGGAACAATTTCCTTTTCCCAAATAGCAAGTGCAAGTTTATAAATTTCGCTATATAATGCACTTCCACCCGTCTTGTAATAATTCTGCTGGAATTTGATCGATACCTGGAGACTTGTACTTTTTCAGATTTTCTATCGCAATTTCGACTTCTGAAAGCGTGGGTTCGGGTATAAATGGCACAACAGTATAATATAATATAATATAATATAATTTATAATGTAAAGTAATGTTATATAACATAATTTAAGTTATTTGAAGGGTTCAGAACCATAGAGGGCCAAGCGCCATTTACTGAATACGTAGAAAACAAGGGTTAAAATGAAGTTATTACCATAAGTAAATGGAAACATATAACAAGTAAAATAAACTATACACATTAAATCTAAATGATGTCAATGTTCATTAAACTATGGTTGCATGTAATAAAAATTAAGAAACATGTTAAAGTGCACAAAATGAGTGGTCTCTGGACAAAATGATTGCATTTTAATTATTTGGATGCAATTTAAATCAAGTAACATATTAAACGATTTATCCTTCTATCAAACACGAATGTTCACTGGATCAAATGTTCTATTTTAATTATGTAATTACTTTATATTTATTTCTAACGGGTGCAGCGGAGCGCACGGGTACAGCTAGTAATAAAATAGACCAACACAGTCCAACTTATTGTTAATAATTTTATAAAGAAAGTTTAAAGATTGACAATTTCGTCTAATTTGCAAACTAGTAAAATGGAAATGTTGAAGCATTGTAGCATAACTCTCATAGGTAGGATAATCATTATAAAGTCTGTAACATAACCATTTTAGAAATTTATTTTGATTTTTTTCTAGTAACAGAATATAGGTATTTGTTAGTAACTGGGTTCCAGATAACAGCAGCATACTGTAATTTAGATCGAACAATGGAATTATACAAAATTATTATAGTTATTTATTATTATATTCGCGAAATTATCCTAATATAAAGCATCGAGGTTTTTATTTTACTAGATAAATTTATCTCTTTTGAATGCTGGTACAATAAGTTGCAATACTGTGATGTCTGTTTGTGTTATTCTGACCGAACTGCTTATTGTCACGATGATAAAATATGTTGTGTCACATGCAGACGAGATAGTTGCTGTTAGAAATTTGTGCTACATTTTGGTCTTTGTCTCCTGAGAGGGAAGAAGATTTATAGTGTGGTCATGGATGTCTGACTCGACACTCCAAACCTCCCTCCAACTTTATGCCACTAGTCTCAAAGTCATGTCGCCAAGTCCCAACTTTTACAACCCTCCTTCACAGCTGCGTGCACTTCACGGCGGAAGAGTCATCCAACAGACTTGAACCATTCAAATGTGGGGTTGCAGGCGACCTTTATTAAAGAGAACTTCAATAACCACAGGAAATCCAGTAGGAGTTTTATCGCTTCCCATTTTCTATGTAAAATGAAAGGTTAAGTTAGAAAATAGCTACTTTGTCACACTTGACTTTCAGTCGTTTCTGCCTGCAAATGTAGTTGTTATTACATTTTTTTATATTTACTTTCTCTTCATAAGAAGTCTAAAGATTATAATGGTGTAACAAATGGACTATATTTAAAGAGTTTGCTCCGCATATGATGAATATATCAAAAAGTTGTCTATTGTCTGATTTCTTCTGCCCCGAACTCTTCTCTCGTTCATCATTCCTTCCAGTACATCCTTCAGTAGGCAGTTTCTTCTCAGCCAGTGACCAACCAGTTTCTTTTCCTCTTCTTGATCAGTTTCAGCATCATTCTTACTTCACCCACTCTTTCCAACACAACTTCATTTCTTATTCTGTCTGTTCAGTTCACACGCTCCATTCTTCTCCATATCCACATTTAAAATGCTTCTTGTTGTCTCTCCTCACTCTGTCGTAATGCCCATGTTTCTGCTCCATACAATGCCACACTCCACAAAGCACTTCACTAGTCTCTTCCTTAGTTCTTTTTCCAGAGGTCCGCAGAAGATGTTCCTTTTCCTGTTAAAAGTTTCCTTGGCCATTGCTATCCTTCTTTTGACTTCCTAGCAGCAGCTCATGTTACTGCTTGTAGTACTGTACTTACTTATGGCTTTTAAGGAACCCGAAGGTTCTATGCCGTCCTCACATAAGCCCGCCATTGGTCCATATCCTGAGCAAGATTAATCTAGTCTCTACCTCAAATCCATTTTAATATTATCCTCCTATCTACGTCTCGGCCTCCCCAAAGGTGTTATTCCCTCCGCCCTACCAACTAACACTCTATATTATGTATTTCTGGATTCGTCCTTATGTGCTACATGTCCTGCCTGTCTCAAACGTCTGGATTTAATGTTCGTAATTATGTCAGGTGAAGAATAAAATGCATGCAGTTGTGCAACGTCCAATAAAACACAAGAAAACTCAAAGGACCGTAGCAATGTACAAAGTACGCCGCGCGACCTATGGTGTTGTTGAAATATGCTAGTCCGCTCAACGGATAAAATAATAATGCACATGACTTGCGAGACCGTATATGATTTTCTCCCTTTCGTGGTCATTGATTTCACGATACTGCGCGGTAGATTTTGTAATGGTATTTGTCGAGATATGTTTGAGAATTCGGCATGAGATTATTTGAAATTTCCCCTACACTTGGGGAAAGCCTCGAAAAAACCCAACCAGGTAATAATCCCGAGTAGAATTCGAATCCACGCCTGATCGCGTTCTTGAAAAATGAGTGTCGCTTCCCTGGCCCACTCCACACCGGTGGAATGCTCTCTGTAATAACAGAAATACAAATAGACACAACGAATACAGTGAAACGGATATACGAGTACTTACTCTATTTCTCTGTGTAATCTTAGCTGGAACTGCTGCTTGCATGCAAGAACACTGAGGGCGGACAGTTTCCGTGTAGCATCATTCATGCAAGTGCCTCGTCAGGACAATTTATGAGCAGCATAAAGATTGATGTTCGTCGTTTTCTATTAGAGGGATCCCTAAACAAGTAGATTAAAAGTGAGCTGGGTGAAAAACGGATGTGGAACAAATTGTATACATCTGCTAATTTGCCAGACCAAGGATCTGTTATCGTAAATAACATGAAAATAAAATTATACCTTCATCAACACACTCTTTGACATTGGAAACTTATTTAATATTTTAAATGTGCTGACACGAAGAGACAAAATACGAAATGATCAAGTTTGGACAAGAATGGGAATTAGGGTAAGGTTGCCTATATCGCACCAGTTTAGCATTTATAATTTTTATTGAACAATACAGTTTTTATTTTCTACATTCCTTTACAGAGATACATTCCCCAGAACATTTACCTTTCATGTAAAAGAGAATCCTTGAATTTGATTTAATATTTTTTAATTAGAATGACATTTTCGAAACACTTGTCAGTGGTGCCATTTAGGCAACTAGTTTCCTAAATAGCACCTGCGGTTTCTTCAATCGCACCTCTTTATCTGCAGGGAACAGGATGAAGGAAAGTTTTTAATACTGAACATATTGAACAGTATTTAATATGAATAATGTAATGAATGCAAATTACAAGTTTATTGAAATTAATGAAAGAGAGTAAGCTTCTTGATATGAAATTGAAAAAATAGAGCATAAATTACCTAGCCTGAATGCGCTTTTTTTTTTTTTTTTTTTTTTTTTACACATTTGCCATGTGCTTTACCAGGCAGTTCAGACTGTAAAAAAACTGCGTCACCTTTTCCCCACGATTATCACTCGAAGCCACCGAAGAATTGCTTCATGATATACGTTGTCTGAAATGGTTTGAAGATAGAAATATCTAAAAGCTGGGCTTATGAGTATTATGACGAGGAAGCTGAAACAGGAGCACACCAATTTCCCGAGATAATCTAATAGCTTCTGAATTTTTGGAATGGATCGTATAGGTGGACATACAGAAGCAGCATTTTTTTCTGTGGCACGTTTGAGTGGCAAATAAAATGTTTGACTATTCGACAAATAGTTCACTGTTGATGTAACCTGACTCAGAGGAAACAAATAACGATCCTGGAGGAGCTCCAGCTGATAATGTAGGATGCACTCTTTGACGTTTAAAAATTATCATAAGTGGCACAAAATACCTGATGCGCTTGCACAACACACACTTGTTGTATTAACGCCCTTCTCACCACTTAATATTACACCCACCTGATGCATTCCTCGTTCAGTTAAAATTTTTGTGGACTTCGTTTGTACGGTTAGAATTGCTACAGTTGCTCATATCGCACCGATGCGAATTAGGCACCTTCAAAGTGGCGCGAATTGAGAAACTACGTAATAAGTTATTATTTCCTTCATTCTAACCTATAATCACCACATGTTCAAAAATCGTACAAAATTAAGTGTTCTTTAATATTTCCTTAAACCAGCAACATCTTAAGATTATGGATTGCTTTGCATACAAATCCGTTATTTAGTTACAAAATGTTAGCTAAATATAGGCTACATCCACCTGAGCGATTATATTAGATACACTATCACCACGCTGCTGACACAAAGAAGTGGCAGAAATTAACTGATAATTACTGTAATTCTTCAGCAGTTGGCAGTTGAAACATAATTAAATAGTTTTATTTTTTGTTACATATTTTCCCTATTTTAGCACATAAAAAATAAGTATTTTTCCGATTTCTAGCATCCAAAAATCCGAGCCCTAATAATAATAATAATAATAATAATAATAATAATAATAATAATGATTTATTTAACCTGGCAGAGTAAAGGCCATACGGCCTTCTCTAACACTCAACCAGGAGTAAAACTGCGTTACAAAAAACACTAAAAATTTACAAAGTACACTACACTTTTACACACAAAACTGAATAAGATAATAATAATAATAATAATAATAATAATAATAAAAATGTAAACAACAAGTAAGTAGAAATCAGACATAATATATAACATACAGAAAGAAAGGAAAAAACATAATAAAGTGTGAACATCAGGTAAAAATAAATGAGACATACAAAGTATAAACAATAAGGCAATTATTGATAATAATAATAATAATAATAATAATAATAGTAATAATAATAATAATGATGATGATAAAAAATAAGAATAGTAGGAGTAGTAGTAGTAGTAATATTAATAATAATAATAATAATAATAATAATAATAATAATAATAATAATAGTAATAGTAATAAAATAGTGCAGTACAAAGCATAAATGAATACAATATTTTGAAGTAAGGAAAATTATGATTATATATAGCTCAATTTATCACATTATAGATATACCATTATCGGAAAATATGAAAACCAAAATATAAAGTAAGTTAAATATCACTAGAATATAAAAAAGTGAATACGTGGAAACGTGCAATACAACACTTGTCATAATAGTAAGTTAGTTTTGCAACTCGTCATAAGATAATTTTCTAATTTGGATTTGAAAGATTTCAATGTTCTGCAGCCCTTGACTTCCAGTGACGAGAGGTAGCAACAGTGAAAGATGAGGAATACAGAGATGATGTGTGAAGTGGAATTTCTAGCGTGTTATCGCGTTGTGATCGAATATTAATATTATGATAGCGAGAGAGAGTATGAAAACGAGCGAATAAATAGTAGGGGGGTGAAGTGTGCATAATTCGATATAAGAGAGAAAGTGAGTGCAGATTTCTCCTCTCATGTAACCTAAGCCGTGATAACTTCTCGAAAGAAGGTGAGATATGATCATAGTATCGAACATTACAAATGAAGCGGACGCACGCGTTATGAACACGCTGTAGTTTCTGAGCGGAATCAATCCTGAGATCACTGAACAAAACGTCGCAATAATCGAAGTGAGGTAGAATGAGTGTCTGTACCAGCGTCTGTTTTAATTTAGATGGATAATGATACAATCTTTTTAGTGAATGGAGAATAGAGAATGCCTTCTTACATGTATATTTAATATAAGTATCCCGATTGAGATTAGATTCGAAATGCACTCCGAGATTTTTTACGGTACAGCTCATGAATTTGAAGAAAGACAGTTTAATCGTGTTATAAGTCTGTGGCTTTGTTCTCCTGGGTGGTCGACATCCTCAACTCCAGCGATAACGCGTAATGTTACATGCAAGCAACATGAGTGTGAAATGGGTGTTGTATCACTGTGGACCTATCTGTTTCCAATGAGTTGTTAACCCAGAGGACTTTTTACATTCTGTCTAAGCCTCCTCCTCATTGGAGTCAGACAAGCACACCATATAATTACACCTTAATTACACCTTGTTGCAGACCTAATTACAAATCCCAGCTCGAGTTGTGGGAGGGGGGGGCTTAATTTGCCTCGTGAGTTTGCGGACTTGTACAGCAGCCTGCTATGTTAACTATGCGGGCGAAATTATTCTAAACATTGTGCAGGAATCCATGTATATACGTTGTATTCGTGGCCGAACAATCAATATCAGGTTGCATAATTCTGACCGTGAATGGCACAAATTAAGGCGGATAGTATTGTCTCTCCTTCATTGAACAGAACGATTCAAATGTTTATTTGTAAATAATAATAACGATAATAATAATTATATTATTATTATTATTACGAAAGTGTTTGCAACATAAGAGGCCGGTCAACCGATAAACAAAACAAAAAATAAAATATACGGGGTATTTAAAAAATACGGGGCATAATTTCAGGTATGTATTTCCCACATGTAGACAATCAAAATAGTTCATTACATGTGTCCGGAAATGCTTTATTTCCGAATTATGGCCTCCACAACATTGAAATTCATCGGAACGTTTTTCTTTCCGCAGGTCGTTGCCGTCAAAGGAGACATTAAGAGGGCACTCTGACAGTTCATTCCGACACGAAAGTTACATTCAGTATTGTGTAGGCGTTATACTGTGCGAAATGTATTCAAATCAAACAGACTTACGGGGCAGGCGTACACAAACTTCCTGGAAAACACCATACCTCATGTTTTAGAACACACTCCATTGATCAATCGTCAACACATTCACTTCTTGCATGATGACGCTCCTGCGCACTTCAGTCGTACGGCTCGCCGGTACTTTGGATCGAAGGTTTCCTGATCGATGGATAGGTGGAGGTGGCCCAATTGCTTGGCCTCCACGCTCACCTGATCTGAACCCTCTCGATTTCTACTTGTGGGGCCATTTAAAATAATTGGTTTATTCGTCTCCGGTGCCTGATTTGGAATCCCTTCGGAATCGAATTGTGGCATGTTCTGAGGACATACGCAATACGCAAATGTAAAAAAAAATTGTAAAAAATTGTAAAAATTGTAGAAAATTACTAAATTGTAAAACTATAAAAATTTGTAAAAATTGTAATTGTAATATTGTAAAATGTTGACATGTTCCACATCTTAAAGCTTCATTGCTCATGTAAGATCTGTGGAATAAAATAAATGAATGAATGAATGAAACTCCTGGAGTTTGGGATCGTGTTCGCAGGTCAATGAGACATCGATGTGAGGTCTGTATTCAAGCAGGAGGTGGACATTTTGAACATCTTCTGTAATGACAACGACCTGCGGAAAGAAAAACGTTCCGGTGAATTTCAATGTTGTGAAGGCCATAACTCGGAAATGAAGCATTTCCGGACACATGTTGTCATGAACTATTTTGATTGTCTAAATGTGGGAAATACATACCTGAATTATGCCCCGTATTTTTTAAACACTCTGTATATAAATATACGAATTACGAAAAGCCTGAAATCCCATAAGGGAGTGTAGGGTGAGCTGAAGGTCTACTACACTTGGGGAGCCAGTGCAAGAGAGCTTACACTATACACTTACAAACTAAACACATAAACAAATTATACCAACTAAACACGAAAAACTATACAGACTAAACACATAAATCATGCAAAACTAAACATCCACCAAAACTATGCAAACTAAATATAAATTATAATCTGAACACTCAACTATCCACACTAAGCACACGATAAAAAAGGAACAAAAAAATACACAAACTGAACACATACACACTCTTAACTAACACACAAACTAAATACACAAACACCTATACAAATTGCACACATAAATTGTACAGCCTAAACTTACAAACTATCTAGACTAAAATCACAAAAAACGATACAATTGAACACAAAAATTATACTAACTGAATACATGAACTATACCAGCTATACACGGAATCGAACTATCCAAACTAAAACACACAAAACCATACAATTGAACACAAAAATTATACTAACTAAATACATGAACTATACCAACTATACACGGAATCAAACTATCCAAACTGACACACACAAAAATAACTATATAAACAATACACAACTATGCACAGTTTACGTAGTGTTCGTAATTTTTCCAGTCTTTTCCATGCCTGCCTGTCCCTCGCTGTTCTCGTCCATTGCGCTCCAGTCTCTCTCCGGAACACGTCCGACCACCTTCTCCTTGGACGTCTTCTGCTTCTTTTCCCAATGCGTGGGTCCCACATGGTCGAGGCATACGTCCACCTGCTGCAGTCCATCCTACTCACGTGTCCGCCCCATTTCCATTTGAGACGTAGCGCCAGCATCGCTGCATCCTGCATACCGCTTCTTATTCGGATGTCGGTGTTCCTTATCCTGTCTTGCAATATATATATATATATATAGTGTTCTACCAAACGGCAGGTCTTTCACTGCAAACTCAGCATTCTCTAATGTTTCATATTTTCTGTCTTCCTCTCAGTCTCCACATATGATCCATATACAGTATCTTAATTTCGTCTTTCATCTGACATCTTCTTCTGCCCCGAACTCTTCTCCCGTTCGCCATTCATTCCAGTGCATCTTTCACTAGCAGTTTCTTCTCAGCCAGTGACCGCCATTGGTCCCTATCCTGAGCAAGATTAATCCAGTCTCTACCATCATATCCCACCTCCCTCAAATCCATTTTAATATTATCCTCCCATCTACGTCTCGCCCTCCCAAAAAGGTATTTTTCCTTCTGGCCTCCCAACTAACACTCTCTATGCATTTTTGGGAAGGAAATTATATATTTGTGGCTAAAAACGATTGGTTAACAGTCTTCGCCAGTATTAGTTAAAATAGTTTTTGTCTATATTGATATGCCATTTATTATTGTTTCTTCAGTTTAGATCACCTGTTTCATAAGACAAATTTTTAATAAAATCTCCTTCTGTTCTGTTTCGGATTTTACATATGTTAAGGTTTGAAATTACAATAATGTCTCTTAAGTCTACTTACTTATGGCTTTTAAGGAACCCGGAGGTTCATTGTCGCCCTTACATAAGCCCATCATTGGTCCCTATCCTGAGCAAGATTAATCCAGTCTCTACCATCATATCCCACCTCCCTCAAATCCATTTTAATATTATCCTCCCATCTACGTCTCGCCCTCCCAAAAAGGTATTTTTCCTTCTGGCCTCCCAACTAACACTCTCTATGCATTTTTGGGAAGGAAATTATATATTTGTGGCTAAAAACGATTGGTTAACAGTCTTCGCCAGTATTGGTTAAAATAGTTTTTGTCTATATTGATATGCCATTTATTATTGTTTCTTCAGTTTAGATCACCTGTTTCATAAGACAAATTTTTAATAAAATCTCCTTCTGTTCTGTTTCGGATTTTACATATGTTAAGGTTTGAAATTACAATAATGGCTCTTAAGTCTACTTGCTTATGGCTTTTAAGGAACCCGGAGGTTCATTGTCGCCCTTACATAAGCCCGCCATTGGTCCCTATCCTGAGCAAGATTAATCCAGTCTCTACCATCATATCCCACTTCCCTCAAATCCATTTTAATATTATCCTCCCATCTACGTCTCGCCCTCCCAAAAAGGTATTTTTCCTTCTGGCCTCCCAACTAACACTCTCTATGCATTTTTGGGAAGGAAATTATATATTTGTGGCTAAAAACGATTGGTTAACAGTCTTCGCCAGTATTGGTTAAAATAGTTTTTGTCTATATTGATATGCCATTTATTATTGTTTTTTTTTTTTTTCAGTTTAGATCACCTGTTTCATAAGACACATTTTTAATAAAATCTCCTTCTGTTCTGTTTCGGATTTTACATATGTTAAGGTTTGAAATTACAATAATGTCTCTTAAGTCTACTTACTTATGGCTTTTAAGGAACCCGGAGGTTCATTGTCGCCCTTACATAAGCCCGCCATTGGTCCCTATCCTGAGCAAGATTAATCTAGTCTCTACCATCATATCCCACCTCCCTCAAATCCACGTTTCTGCCTCCCCAAAGGTCTTTCTCCCACCGGCCTCCCAGCAAACACCCTATATACATTTCAGGATTCGCTCATACGTGCTACATACCCTGCCCATCTCAAACGTCTGGATTTAATGTTCCTAATTTTGTCAGGTGACGAATACAATGCGTGCAGTTTTGCCTTGTGTAACTTTCTCCATTCTCTTGTAACTTCATCCCTCTTAACCTCGGATATTTTCCTAAGCACCTTATTCTCAAACACCCTTAACATCTGTTTCACTCTCAAAGCGAGAGCCCAAGTTTCAGAACCAATCACAACAAGCGGTAATAGCCTATAACTCTTTTATAAATTCTAACTTTCAATTTTTTGATAGCAGACTGGATGACATTCATACTAACATTACTTACTACTTCTATTACACTGTTTGTGATATAACAGGGTACAGTACGATTATTTAGTCCTGACAGTCGCCGGAGATGTGCGCCTGGAACAGGCGAGTCCAATTACTTACGCCAAGGGGTGTTTGGATTATTCACTCGCTTGCCTTCGAAGCGATGGGATGTCATGCGTGCGGTAGAGGGGTATGTTTCCAGTACAGTTAAGCTATACTGCATTCCTTTATCGACCGCTCGCCCTTATCTCTACTCCGGAACTCTCCCCACTCCTCCTATTACGTGCCCTCTTTCGCGTCGCTGAGCTGGCAGGATTAAATAATCGGTCTGTAACTCTACTTGAAATTTGATATTTAAATCGTTCAAGACAATATGATTAGTGCTATTATGATGCAAAGAAGTAATTAAAAACTCTAAACAGACTTAATTGTTAATTATTATAAACTACACCCTAGGGTTAGGCCCATTATCTGATACTGCTAAAATTGAAATCGCTATTGAGTTCGAGTACATGTCTTTTCATATGAAAAGAAGTAATTGTTCTGTATGATCATATATGTATTATGTCCACGTAATCATTTATATTGCAGGATAAAATAACCACTGCAACAACAGAAAACACGTGTAAAAATGTCTTATGAACGGTTTATAGGAATAAATCAAATTACAATGCTCTTGCAGTCTCTCCTGTTAAAAACACTGACATTAGCACTCGCGCGGTTTACATTTGTAATCCATTCTAAAAACATATTATATTGCTACACTCCAGACATGAGGGGTAAACTGTAACAGGAAGATACCGAATATTTCACGCTATCAGCATTGAAAGCGGAGATGTGATGAGGTAATAATCAGCAGTGGATTATAAATGTATGCAGCACGAGTACTGGAGGTTAAATACTATATCAGCATTTAGAGACCATACTATTCCTAAGATCTCGACCCAGTTAATTTAGATACTGCTACTGATAGATTAAATTAACGAGGGACAGAGATTCTTGGTAGAATGAGAGAGAAACGGGAGTACCCCGAGAAGACACCGCAAAGTACTTAAGGACCAGTCTCCTCTCCTCTCCTCTCCTCTCCTCTCCTCTCCTCTCCTCTCCTCTCCTCTCCTCTCCTCTCCTCTCCTCTCCTCTCTTCTTCCCGCCTTTCCTCTCCTCTCTCCTCTTCTCTCCTCTTCTCTTCTCTTCCCGCCTTTCCTCCCCTCTCTTCTCTTCTCTTCTCTTCTCTTCTCTTCTCTTCTCTTCTCTTCTCTTCTCTTCTCTTCTCTTCTCTTCTCTTCTCTTCTTGTCAGCGCGTCTGGCCGCGAAACCAGGTGGCCCGGGTTCGATTCCCGGTCGGGGCAAGTTACCTGATTGAGGTTTTTTCCGGGGTTTTCCCTCAACCCAATACGAGCAAATGCTGGGTAACTTTCGGTGCTGGACCCCGGACTCATTTCACCGCCATTATCACCTTCATTTCATTCAGACGCTACATAACATAGATGTTGATACAGCGTCGTAAAATAACCCAATAAAATAAAAATAAAAAATCTTCTCTTCTCTTCTCTTCTCTTCTCTTCTCTTCTCTTCTCTTCTCTTCTCTTCTCTTCTCTTCTCTTCTCTTCTCTTCTCTTCTCTTCTCTTCTCTTCTCTTCTCTCTAGAATTGAAGATAAATTCGATATTCCTCTTAAATTCCTGGAATCGAATTGTCTGTTCCATCGCTCTTTCAGCTGTTGTAACACGATACGCTTCGCTGTTAATTGTAGTTCTTAGCTCTGTGAGTGTAATAATTGTATTTCTGGTCTCGTATTCCTCCTCTTACAGTGCGCTGAACAAAACCGAGTTGGTCTCTGGAGTCTGATAACAAGAACGAGACCTCTAGAATTGTAATACGGAATTGTTTGTTTAAAGCTGAATATTCTCGTGAAGGAATTCCATTTTCCTAGAACGACTAAGTGAAATGAGATATGGATATGAAGCAGGGGCACTTTATTAAGATACGATGCACGGAACCCGCTTCACCGCACGTAACACGTGGCCTGACGAAGGAACTGGGTCTGCAGACTTCGGTGCTCACGTGTGCATCTAGGTCAGACTGCAAACAATCAATTAATCTCGGTATATATTGTTCTAATTAAAAAACTTTTATGGTTCACTTAACAGAGCTTAAGTTGTTGGTGCTACAATTCAGATCTGTTTGCTACTAATTAAATCATAGAAAGACTTGGAGTGTATGATGAGTGTTTCAAATAAGAAGACAAATTTAATTCTAAACTATCGGGAAAGATTGAAATTGCTTTCATACTGGTTTTTACAATTTTGATGGCAATTTTACATAATCATCATTCATTATCATAGTTTTATTTATTCAGATTTTGTAGGAATTAAATGAACTTACTAAAGTGTCAGCCAAATTCCTTAAATGTTTTTGCAATAATAAAGTAAATTCTAAGTGTTTAGTATAAATTTCTATATGATCAAAATTTATCTTGCATTCAACTAACAGACTGTGATTATTATTATTTTTAGTAGATTATTATACAACGCTGTATCAATTACTACCGATACGTTATTAATTTAGCATGGATGAGATTGATGATAGCAAGATGAGGTCCAGGATTCGTCATGGGATTATCTAACATTTGCCTTACAGTTGTGGTAAACCCCGAAAAAATCCATCCAGGTAATCCGACCGAACGGGAATCGAACCCATGCCCGGGCGCAGCTCCGGATCAGCAGGCATACACACTAACACTTGAGCTACGCTCGCGGCTATGATGATGATAATGATGATGATTCTTCACCATAATCACCAACAATTAGGCGGAGCCGCAAATGGCTACACGTGAATATACGCGGCATTAGATGAATGAATGAGTGAATGAACGAACGAATGAATGAATCAATCAATCAATGCATAAATGAATAAATAATAAATAAATAAATTGTTGTTCAATCAACTATCCAAACACAAGTTGGAACCTCAAATGTCATAAGTGACACCAATAATGCAACGTAAGTTAATACATTAATTAATATATTCATTTATAAATTAGTGAATAAATAAATTAATAAATAAAGTAATGAGTTGAATTGATTATTTCACTTTTATTACGTCATACAGCTTTTGACCAATAAAACGGTACGAAAAGACGTGTTTCAACAATCATGGCTGATTATCGCTACAATTTTATCATTTCCCTAGCATTTGTGTATTTTTATCATTTCCGTAACATTTATTTATTTTTATCACGCCCCTAGCATTTGTTTCTTTGTGTGCCAACATTTCAAACTGCAATTCTTTACGGCACTATAAAATTTGCTTTGCGATCGTCATTTGTTTACAGCACAGATAGTCAACTGAAAACGGCGACTCCGTTCAAACGTTTTGGTGAAGCTAACATTAGTGAAATAGAATTTTAGCAAGTCAATTAATATTTTATTGTATAAGAGTACTTTATTGCTTCTAATCGTGTAATAGTCAGTTAAATCCCACTCGAGTTTTGATTTTCTCTAGCTAAGTCAATACCTCTAGAGTGATTACTGTTGATAAATTAATGATTTAATTAATGAATAAATGAATTATTATTTAATAAAAATTAATACATAAAAAAATGAAGTAATTAATTAATTA
This sequence comes from Periplaneta americana, assembly GCF_040183065.1. Classification (NCBI taxonomy): domain Eukaryota; kingdom Metazoa; phylum Arthropoda; class Insecta; order Blattodea; family Blattidae; genus Periplaneta; species Periplaneta americana. The sequence goes on from NC_091120.1 coordinate 46,304,819, forward strand.
ATTAAGAAATATAATCATTTGGTTAATATTGCAACTTTATGAAGTTTCAAACAGAAGAAACTTCCTTTTTGTGCAATGGTAGGGGTCTTAATTTTCCGTTATTATTATTATTATTATTATTATTATTATTATTATTATTATTATTATTATTATTAATTGGGAGGCCGGAGGGAAAAAGACCTTTGGGGAGGTCGAGACGTAGATGGGAATATAATATTAAAATGGATTTGAGGGAGGTGGGATATGATGATAAAGACTGGATTAATCTTGCTCAGGATAGGGACCAATGGCGGGCTTATGTGAGGGCGGCAATGAACCTCTGGGTTCCTTAAAAGCCAGTATTATTATTATTATTATTATTATTATTATTATTATTATTAGTTGGGAGGCCGGAGGGAAAAAGACTTTTGGGGAGGCCGAGACATAGATGAGAAGATAATATTAAAATGGATTTGAGGGAGGTGAGATGTGATGATAGAGACTGTGTTAATCTTGCTTAGGATAGGGACCAATGGCGGGCTTATGTGAGGGCGGCAGTGAACCTCTGGGTTTCTTAAAAGCCAGTAAGTAAGTATTATTATTATTATTATTATTATTATTATTATTATTATTATTATTATTATTATTAGTTGGGAGGCCGGAGGGAAAAAGACCTATGGGGAGGCCGAGACATAGATGGGAAGATAATATTAAAATGGATTTGAGGGAGGTGAGATGTGATGATAGAGACTGTATTAATCTTGCTTAGGATAGGGACATATGGCGGGCTTATGTGAGGGCGGCAATGAACTTCTGGGTTTCTTAAAAGCCAGTAAGTAAGTATTATTATTATTATTATTATTATTATTATTATTTCACAACACATTATGAAATTAATAATCGTCACTTTCACATGCCTCAAGTGCAACTGGTCACCTTTTTCTTATAACTGAACATTTCGGAAGACTAAAGTGAAACTGGAAGTACTGGTATCTATAGGGTGCTATGCATAGACATTTCGCTAGCCCGCGCTACGAGCGTGCTAAACTAGCACCGGCTATGGACTGGTTACTTGCACAGGATTCATATCATATCATCTCGGTAATACTGGTTTATGAATACGAAAAACGTTAGTTCACTGATCAACCACCGGAAGCCCGCGCTAAGAATGTCTATGAATATGGCCCATATGGGTCTAATTTTCTACAGATCATTAATAATTTTATACCACAAAATACTGTTTCATAATGATAATATTTGGATTATATTGCTCAATTCAGGGCGGCTGTTATTGTTGTGTGGGATTGTGATGTAATTTTGACAACAGGTGTTTAAATTCGAAGCAATTAAAGCACACTAATTATTACTTTCATGTTTTCATTTTATCCATTAGACGTATTGTTAATTACGGGTATACAAAGCTTCCATAAATTTAAGACACTCCACACACTTTTCCAGGCTGAAATAATGCTGGAGATTTGATCATTCTAATGACTGAGGGGAAATATTTTTGAGGGATCTGTTTTAAATTGCCTTTATTCCGTCTATTTGGTCAACGGAATTATTTTTTTTACTCCAATTTATATGTAGGCTATATAATTAACTCTGCAAAACTGGCATTTATTAGGAGGAAAAGTGACTCCCAGAATGTCGGCGAGGACATTATTATACATTAGTATTCCCATATAAAAGTATAAGATTTCCCACACGAATACAAATTTTTCCCAAAGCTTACAGTTATGAGCTATAATTAATTAGACGTTTATTAAATGTTTAACTACAATAAAAGAGAAGGATAAAAATATCAGTCACCAAACCTCCTACATACCTAGCATAGTGTATCACAATGGCAGAGACTAAAATTGACATTGGTGACTTCAAAGGAACTGCAGTTCAAGTCCTTTCTTTGGAAGGTAAAGCGTTCAACAACAACTCAGCCGAGAGCTTCATCTCCTATTCTATTTTTCTTCCCTTTGACATCACTTGTTGCCGAGAAAATCCTTTCAGTTCCCTCATATGAATGGAGTAGAGTCAGTACTAATTTTGCGAGTTTTCCTATATTGGGAATTTTAGTTCATCATTGAAGTCTTTAGCTTAAATGACTAAAAAATCACCTTAAAATAAAAAAAATTACAAAAATGCACTCAAAATTAAAAAAAAATGACCTAAAAGATTAAAACAGTGGAAAATTACCAAACTGACACATGTGGAGTAACGGTTAGCGCGTCTGGCCGTGAAACCAGGTGGCCCGGGTTTGATGCCCGGTCGGGGCAAGTTACCTGGTTGAGGTTTTTTCCGGGGTTTGCCCTCAACTCAATATGAGCAAATGCTGGGTAACTTTCGGTGCTGGACCCCGGACTCATTCCACCGGAATTATCACCTTCATCTCATTCAGACGCTAAATAACCTAAGATGTTGATAAAGCGTCGTAAAATAACCTACTAAAATAAAAAAAAAATTACCAAAACACGACGTAAAAACTGTACATTTCTGTAACCAGCAGCTCGTATCCAGGACTTACAATTACGGGCGTTACAAAGGATGTAAAGCAGTGTTGTCAATTTGAAGTGTATGTGAAGAAGTGTGTTGTGTTAGTGAAGTAAATGCAAAGTATTTGAACAGTGAAATGTTTTCGAAGTGTTAGTGAAATCAGGATTGTGTCAGTGAATTGTGTTGCAGTGAGTGAGTTGAGGACGAAATGAGTGTAGTGCTGAAAGGTACTTGTGAATGTATAAACATATCATATATACTCGTGGGTTTAAGTTCGAACTTAGGGTTAAGATACAAATTAGATTTATTTAAATGTTATTTTAAGTGATCGTGCTTCATTTAATTTAGGAGTCTACACCTGTGGATAACGGCTAGCGCGTCTGGCCGCGAAACTAGGTGGTCCGGGTTCGATTCCCGGTCGAGGCAAGTTACCTGTTTGAGGTTTTTCCGGGGTTTTCCCTCAACCGAATATGAGCAAGTACTGGGTAACTTTAGGTGCTGGACGCCGGATTCATTTCACCGGCATTATCACCTTCATCTCATTCAGACGCTAAATAACCTAAGATGTTGAAGAAAGCGTCGTAAAATGACCTACTAAAATAATAAATAAAATTTAATTTAGGATTCTCCTTGTTAATATTATTATTATTATTATTATTATTATTATTATTATTATTATTATTAATAGTAGTAGTAGTAGTAGTAGTAGTAGTAGTAGTAGTAGTAGTAGTAATAGTAGTAGTAGTAGTAGTAGTATTGTAATTTATTATTAATTGTCATTATTGAGTGTAATTAGTTGTCACTGCCACCGGGTATTTACCCATTTGCAGTGTGAATACATACATACATACATACATACATACATACATACATACATACATACATACATACATACATACATACACAGTCACCGGCATAGCTCAGTCGCTAAGGCCCTTGCCTGACGATCCGGAGTTCCGTTCGGGCGCGGGTTCGATTCCCGCTTGGGCTGATTACCTGGTCGGGTTTTTTCCGAGGTTTTCCCCAACCATAAGGCAAATGTCAGGTAATCTATGGCGAATTCTAGGCCTCATCTCGCCAAATATCTCGCTATCAACAATCCTATTGACGCTAAATAACCTCGTTGATACAGCGTTGTTAAATAACCAAGTAAAATGAATAAAAATAGATACATTTCTGTAGGTACGCTGTTTTATACTTATAAATTGGATTTGGAGACATTTTAGCGACATTTGACATCTTTTTTGTCGACTTTGAGTTGACAATTGTTGGCAACACTGATGTAAAGAAAAAAAAGATGACGTGTCATCAAAATCCGCACCCTCCTCATTTGTTTAAATCAAGGATATCCTTACGTGAGGTGATGTATAGGGTAGCTGCATCGATCTACCCCTGAAGTTATCAGAGCAGGAGAAATGGGTTGGCATGGCGCTCGCTATTTATATTCATCAATAATTCTATTTCATTACCGGGAATGATCCCTGGGAGCAGGTACCGCGTCATGAAGACGTACAGGGCTCCGTCACAAGCCCTCTCCACGTCCCTTAGGGAGCGACCCCCGTGATATATCAATGTGACTGCACCTCTAATGTACCGATCGGTGTCCACAGTGTGTGCGTGTGTGTTTGAAAGCGAATGGAAAGTCATCAATCTTCTACAATAAAGTTACTCGTTCAGAGATCCAAGATACACAAACATGGTAACACTGCGTATGACAAAATCCCTTTTTCTCTCTGTTGTTATTATTCTGTGGTGATTGATGAAATGTGAGCCATAGTGTAGCCTACACATCGTCAAAGGCAGGATATTCAATAACAGCTTATGAGCAACGATTGTGCGTTTGAACTCGTTGCCAATATGTTCTTATATAGAGCCCTGAAATCGGGCAAAGTCCCGCCATATATCTATCTAGTCATTTTAGTGTGTGAGGCGGAAAGTACCACAAAAAACAAAAAACCAAATTTTGAAATGAATGTAATTCGGAAAAAAAAAATATATTGTCAAGAGTATAACAGTGATCCAAAAGTTTTTTGTGAAATGCTAAGCAGTGAAAGAAAATATAAACTTACTTACTTACTTACTTACTTACTTACTGGCTTTCAAGGAGCCCGGAGGTTCATTGCCGCCCTCACATATGCTCGGCATTGGTCCCTATCCTGAGCAACATTAATCTAGTCTCTATCATCATATCCCACCTCCCTCAAATCCATTTTAATATTATCCTCCCATCTACGTCTCGGCCTTCCCAAAGGTCTTTTTCCTTCTGGCCTCCCAACTAACACTCTATATGCATTTCTGGATTCGCCCATATGTGCTACATGCCCTGCCCATCTCAAACGTCTGGATTTAATGTTTCCAATTATGTCAGGTGAAGAATACAATGCGTGCAGTTCTGTGTCGTGTAACTTTCTCCCTTCTCCTGTAACTTCATCCCTCTTAGCCCCAAATATTTTCCTAAGCATCCTTAACCTATGTTCGTCTCTCAAAGTGAGAGCCCAAGTTTCACAAATATAAAGAACAACCGGTAATATAACTGTTTTATAAATTCTAACTTTCAGATTTTTGGACAGCAGACTGGATGATAACCGGATAGTAACAAGCATTTGCCACATTTATTCTGTGTTTAATTTCCTCCCGAGTATCATTTATATTTGTTACTGTTGCTCCCAGGTATTTGAATTTTTCCACCTCTTCAAAAGATAAATTTCCAATTTTTATATATCCATTTCGTACAATAGTTTGTTTGGTCACTAGACATAACCATATGCTTGGTCTTTTCGGGATTTACTTTCAAACCTATCTCTTTACTTGCTTCAAGTAAAATTCCCGTTACCCTAATCGTTTGTGGATTTTCTCGTAAGAGAGAGAGAGAGAGAGAGAGAGAGAGAGAGAGAGAGAGAGAGAAATCTCATCCGGCCTTAATTAAGGATGACCACGAGAATCCAGGAATTAATAGCAAACAAATATAATTAATTAAATATGAATATTTTATAAAAATAAAGTGTAATAATTAAGCACCATTGATTACCAATTATAAAATAAAATCTTAGGAGATGCCTATAAAATTATACTTGTAGATAAAAGATTTTATGTAAAATTAGCATATCCTTAATTAAGGCCTTCTGAGTGGTATAAATGAAATTGTATAATCTGCAGGGAATATTTGAGAATTTGCGAGATGATTTTTTGAATTTCAAAAGATGATATTGATAATTGTTTTAAAAAATGATATATAAATTTTGGTAAAGAACTCCGAGCACCAAAAAATAAACCTGTCACTGACCAATTGAAGAGAGGGATGTTATACTTGGCACTAAGGTAGGGAATACAAGGTTCATAAATGGCCCTCTTTTCCTGATCAACCTGATGAGCTTGGTTTAGATCTCTCTCCATGCGTATAGTTGGATCTATGATAATAGCCTTTTATTGTTGCCTGTTTATTGCTATCATATCCGCTCTTCTGTGAGAGTCGTCTTCAGAAATACAGTGGACCTCTTCATGAACTTCCCAACCCTTGAACATAACAGAAAATTAAAAAAAAAAAAATATATTTTTTTAAATACGGCATCGTTTCAGACATACAATATTTTAGACTGTAAATTGGAGAAAAAATAGGAGTGAAAGGACACAGTATATCAGTTATTTATAGATTTCAAAAGGCATATGACTCTGCTAAGAGAGAAGTATCATAATATAATATTCTTATTGAATTTGGTATTCCCAAGAAGCTGGGACAGGTCTCGGAATTTAATGATCACACCTCGTATATATCCTCTCTAAATCACGCTGACGTGTAAATTGGTAGAAATTAACGAGCAAAACGAGGCAGAGGAAGAAGATATTTATATGCTTGCTAATTGTTTCGTAAGAACCATTGAAGATAATTTTAAATTTCCGCCGCATTGAACTCCTTGAGCGCACCACGGCGGAGTACTCTCGGCTATGAATGAATCTTTAATGAATGACTATTACTGTACTTCTTTGTAGATGCATGACGTAAGCGACATGGCGTACATAAGCACCAAGAGATGTTATCGGATATCGGGATTCTCCTTGCAGGTCTCTCAGGGTTCTGACGCCAACGCCAGACTCCGTCCGCTCCGTGTTTCCCTAGTGACGTAAGAATATTACGTCATCGGAGTCTGTGACTGCAATGAAACCGATATACGATAGGGATTTATCCTGGAAGCAAACTGAATTGAAGGATTCTTTGCTGTGAGTTATAGGACCGACAATAAATTAGGAACGTGTTTTCTCAGGCGGTAAAGGATTTTATCTCCATACACTGGTTCTGTAAGCGTGTGTGTAAATGTAAATAAACACAAATATTGTACTAGTCAACATATATATATATATATATAATATATATATTTTTTTTTTTAAGAAAGAACAGAGATTTTGGAGTGGATAGGAAACAAATATTTCTCAGAATTGAAAGATTCACCAGTTTCGCACTGACATAAGTCAGTTTCCACAAACCCTTTTTTTTATAATTTATTGATAACTTACACTGGTTTATGTCGATTTGATCTTTTTCTGTATGAATTATTGTAATGGGAGAAATACTTATGTCTCTTTTTTTCAAGCGAGCAGATGTTCCGTAAGTTGTCAATAAATTATCAAAAAAGGTTTGTGGAAACTGACTTATGTCACTTTTCCCAGGCACTGCAGATATTGTATACATATGTTAGTCATCAATACCAAGACTGGTTTTACCTCTTAAGTGACCCAAATGAATCGTAGCTCATGAGGCAATGAAACTAAGGGATAACGGGGTAGGGTGGTCAGTTCCTTTCGCTCTCCATTGCATACATCGCTGACTAGTGAGGTATTTCACTAATCATAATCAGATTAAATGAAATTGGAATTTGAATTATTGAAATTGTATAATATAATCGGGGTAAAACGTAAAATACCCCAAAAATAGAATGCGGGAACTTCTAGCATAAGAAAGATTCCAAAAATAATCTTACCTATTTCCAGAGGAGCAACATACATTTCAGCGGTTTTAAATTGTATTGAAACATATGAAGACCATTCAGGAAAAACGAGTTAAGTCAATTTAGTAAAATTTTCGTAAGATAGATTTATGACTTTATAGTTGAGTCATATTAGAGTCTTTAATGCAGTACTTAAATTTATTAAAAGTAAAACATAAGTCGATGCAGTGAATAATTGAGGGAGTCGGGCGTAAACATGGTAACTGACATTTTGATAAAAAAAAAGAGATATGTAGCGTATAATATGGTTTTTATAAGGCGCTAAGACAAATGTCGGGACGAGCCCTAAAAGAAATGGGCTACGGACCTGCACTCATATACCCATGAATCTCCCTAATTACTCTAAATTAATTAACAATTACATCTCTCCCCCCTCTTCGTAATTGAGCCATCATATAGCCAAATGGCTGGTCTCAAAATTGAGACGATTCAACAAGGCTCATGACAACAATCACCTCCTACATAATAGCCAAATTGGCTAGTTTCTTATATATGAGACAACTCATCCTGCCTAAGGTATTCCGTGGTTTTCCTAAGGCGTAAGACGAATGTCGGGATGAGCCCTATAAGAAATGGGCCACGGACCTATATGCCCTTCCCCATATATATTCCCCTTTATTATAAACGACGTATGCCCTAGTTCAGAACCAATAAATTGTCTATTAAATATACGAGGTCACTCAATTAGTCGCAATTTGAAATTGCAGATTTAGATTTCACGGCGCTTCTTCCGACGGCCTTCACATGCTTTGTCATCGAACAACAGATGACAGCGTCTCGCCATCCTAACGGCAAACACCAGCCATCTCCTCCTCGCCCCGTTCCGTGATCACTTGATCAAATCCCAGTCCCCCTCGCGTATGTGGTACCTAAGAGGTTACGTCCAATTTCGGCTTCCCCTTCAAAATTTTCTAGAGCTCCTTCAGTGGAGCAGCGTAACCCGGAGTGAGACTAGTGGCCAACAGGCTTGGAGCTCACATACTTAGTTTTGTACAGCCCCCAGCCCCTTGCAAGGACGCGTTTTGCGTACCTTTTAAATTTGTCCTCCCAATTCTCTTTCGATTTTTTCGATTTTCGATAATATGGTATTTTACATTCTGCGTGTAATGCAGTAGTTAGTTTCCCAACATCTCAACAGATGGCAAAAGTATACAGATTTTACTTTCCTGGTAACTATACAAACTGTTGCATGTATAAATTTTTACCTATCTCATAACTTGAAACACTAAAACGTAACTTACCATGTTTTATTCCCCCCCCCCCCCCAACTCCTCAATTCTTACAGGGGCTGTACATCTATTGTCAGTCAGTACATTTCACTTGACGATATGTGTCAGAGGAAGAACTATTGTTTCTATACATCTGAAGTCTGATTAGATGATATGTTACTAGTCATCGATGTATGCAATGGAGGGGGAAATGAACTGGCCTTCCTACCCTCTTACCTTCTGGCTTAGTTGCTTCGTGAGTGATGCCTTATTGGCATCACTTTTGAGGTTTAAACCTGTCTTCGGACTGTTTACTGAACAACTGTCATTCTGAGAATGGGATGTGTGTCTAGGTGTTACGTCTTTGATGAAATACTTTTTAAAAATATGAAACAGATACGTCTTATTGTTTAGGTTGTTAGCTACTTATATGCAATTTATTTTTCACGTATCTTGTCTACTTAAGGTTCTAGAACCCTTAATACTTTTGTGCTATATACGTAATATATTCAGATACTAATTTTTTGTGCTATCCCGAGAGTTTTAACCTCTCTGAGACCGGAGTTTTCGACAGGGCATTGTTCTAGATGTTACATTGTTCGCTTTCCAACTTTTGATACACAAATGACATGTAAACCCTACGGAGACATCTGTGTTACAGTCCGCTAATTAATTTTACAATATGTGATCTCTACTTTATTCCTCTTCAAAATGCTCGTGACATCCTGTTATCCATCATTCAAGAGTACATTCCATTGTTAAAAATGAAAGGATTTAGCATGTGAAGAATATTCAACGCTAACGAATCATCAACCAAACCGAGTGCTGTTGTACAGGCAGGATATTTTTATGGCAGCACAACTTTAAAGTGCTGCCATATCGCAGCTGTTCATTAACTTGGAAGTAGTGATTAAAACCCTGCTTGCTGGGGTGTAATTAAAACATGGGAGCTTCATTTGCAGCAGAATGAGGGACTGGGGTCAATAATGGAACTCTGCCTGCTTGCAAGGTTTACTTACGCCTTAATACAGTAATGGAAATGTTACTAGTTATCTGATTCTTCAAAATTGTCCTCCTCAAGTTTCCGAGGCTGTTTATATAATTAATTAATTAATGTAGAAATTGTGTGCTCGTTCTTAGTAGTATCCGGGCCGTTAAGAATATTGCCTCTCCGAGCCATGCCTAAATGAGTCCGCTCTATTTATAGTACAGCTCAAAAGTCAGTTTCCAATTTAGATTTTAGTGGCTGTATGAAAATAAGTTATTAAAAAAATGGAATACATTTTTAATAATAAATATGTGGTAAATCATTGTGCAAGGGACAATTTACTTCTGCGTCATGTTATAATGTGAATAAGAGATAAACTTAATTGTTTTATGCTCGACCATGCCGAAATGTAGTAATTATAGACCTGGACCTCATTAAAGTACACCTATTCATTATAGTTCAGGTTTTCCACCAATCATAAAGCACCATTGTAGCAATATGAAAGCGCAAGTATAGATTATTCTCGGATATGCAGTCGAAAGACAACTAGCGAAACGTCACGGAGGCTGGAAATCCAATACTGTCGCAGAAGGTTATGTTCTGTTACTATAATAATTAGCGTTAATTGTAAATAATATTCAAATAAATTCAATTTGTCATCTCGTTTTTCAATGTCTAAATCAATTTCCAGGTTATGTCAAGATTAATGTTCATTTTACTCTCTATGTAGATTATATCAAGGTCAGTGACATTCGTTTCTCGGAAAAAATCAATATTTTCGCGTCTGCGCACATCTCACAATTTACGAGTTATTGCACAAGGTCACTTACGCTCCCCAGTCAGATAAGAATAATATGAATACTTATGAATAATTTCAATTTAGAAATATGGTCGAGCATAAAAAGTCGTATGAAACTTGCCTAGAATGGTAATTAAGACGAGCTTGAGCTCGTTTCATAAACATACTCGCGTCTTAATTACTACCATTAGAGGCTCGTTGCATAATGTACTAATGTGTAACAAAATAGGGTGAAGTTAAGAAAAAATTAACAGGTGCATAAAGTAGATACTGTATAAAAATGGTGTTCCCATTTCATTATGAACAAAATGTTTGTGTACTCACTTTGTGCTTTTTTTTAAAAACAATATCCAGTATTGCTTACTTATTTACAAATGACTTTTAGAAAAAACCGGAGGTTCGTTGCCGCCCTCACATAAGCCCGATACTGAGCTAGATTAACCACTCCCTAGCATCATATCCCACATCCCTCAAATACATTTTAATATTATCCTCCCATCTGCGTCTCGGCCTCCCCAAAGGTCTTTTTCCTTCCGGCCTCCTAACTAACACTCTATATGCATTTCTGTATTCGCCCATACGTGCTACATGCCCTGCCCATCTCAAACGTCTGGATTTAATGTTCCTAATTATGTCAGGTGGGTCCACACCTGTGGAGTAACGGTCAGCGCGTCTGGCCGCGAAACCAGGTGGCCCGGGTTCGAATCCCGGTTAGGGAAAGTTACTGGTTGAGGTTATTACCGGGGTTTTTCCTCAACCCAATACGAGCAAATGCTGGGTAACTTTCGGTGCTGGACCCCGGACTCATTTCACGGGCATTATCATCTTCATTTCATTGAGACACTAAATAACCTGAGATGTTGATACAGCGTCGTAAAATAACTCAATAAAATAAAAAAAAAATGTCAGGTGAAAAATACAATGCGTGCAGTTCTGCGTTGTGTAACTTTCTCCATTCCCCTGTAACTTCTTTCCTCTTAGCCCCAAATATTTTCCTAAGAACCTTATTGTCAAACACCCTTAATCTCTGTTCCTCTCTCAAAGTTAGAGTCCAAGTTTCACAACCAAGTGATCCCTAGTCTGTAATTTTCGACCTTATATTTTTCACTGTCACTTTTGAAACATCCAGTATATGAACATATGAATATGAATTTTTGATAATATATGGAGGGAATCTTGATTATGAGAATAATTTTCAGTTTTCTATACTCTGTAATAAAATAAGGTTATTAAAATTAGGTTATAGTTTATCGAAATACTTTACACAGTACCTAGGCTTATATTTTTTTGGACAGAGATACGATGTCTTGGTACACATTGCTGGAAACGTTTAACATTTGTTACATACTACCAAGTTACCTTCAGTTTGATTAGATTCCCTTGAGAATAGTTGTCGACGAAATTGACGCTCAAAGCGTTGTCCGAGCCTGCACCCGAGTGAGGAATTCAAATTGAAGAGTTCTACCTGAAGAAGCAGCCGCTCGTCAGCGGTTGCTGATAGTCCAAATTAATTACTTTCTTTTGTTGCGGTTCGCGGAAGGAATTTCATTTAATTCTTTATACGGCATGCCTGATAAAGGGGAAGAACAGCGAGCATTCCAGAACTATTTTCCTGGCTACCAGGTCGTCCTATAGTCTAAGAGGTTATTGCATATATTTGTACTAAACATAAGGGGCGGAACTGGACGCAATGGCGACTTCAGCAAAAGCAGAGGTATTATTTAATTATAACTATGACGATGAAGTATTATATGATATTCTTATTGAATTTGGTATTCCCAAGAAACTAGTTCGATTAATTAAAACGTGTCTCAGTGAAACATACAGCAGAGTCCGTATAGGTCAGTTTCTATCTGATGCTTTTCCAATTCACTGCGGGCTAAAGCAGGGAGATGCACTATCAGCTTTACTTTTTAACTTCGCTCTAGAATATGCCATTAGGAAAGTTCAGGATAACAGGCAGGGTTTGGAATTGAACGGGTTACATCAGCTTCTTGTCTATGCAGATGACGTGAATATGTTAGGAGAAAATACACAAACGATTAGGGAAAACATGGAAATTTTACTTGAAGCAAGTAAAGCGATCGGTTTGGAAGTAAATCCCGAAAAGACAAAGTATATGATTATGTCTCGTGGTCAGAATATTGTACGAAATGGAAATATAAAAATTGGAAATTTATCCTTCGAAGAGGTGGAAAAATTCAAATATCTTGGAGCAACAGTAACTAATATAAATGACACTCGGGAGGAAATTATACGCAGAATAAATATGGGAAATGCGTGTTATTATTCGGTTGAGAAGCTCTTATCATCCAGTTTGCTGTCCAAAAATCTGAAAGTTAGAATTTACAAAACAGTTATATTACCGGTTCTTCTGTATGGTTGTGAAACTTGGACTCTCACTCTGAGAGAGGAACATAGGTTAAAGGTGTTTGAGAATAAGGTTCTTAGGAAAATATTTGGGGCTAAGCGGGATGAAGTTACAGGAGAATGGAGAAAGTTACGCAACACAGAACTGCACGCATTGTATTCTTCACCTTACATAATTAGGAACATTAAATCCAGACGTTTGAAATGGGCAGGGCATGTAGCACATATGGACGAATCCAGAAATGCATATAGTGTGTTAGTTGGGAGACCGGAGGGAAAAAAAGACCTTTGGGAAGGCCGAGACGTAGATGGGAGGATAATATTAAAATGGATTTGAGGGAGGTGGGGTGTGATGATAGAGACTGGATTAATCTTGCTCAGGATAGGGACCGATGGCGGGCTTATGTGAGGGCGGCAATGAACCTTCGGGTTCCTTAAAAGCCATTTGTAAATAAGTAAGTAACTATGATGATGAGATGTTGCTATCCTTTCTATATTATGATTACCATTGTTGCTATTAGCACTACTACTAATTCTACTATTGCTACGACTATTACTACTAATCTACGATTCCCCGACAATTTATCTGATCATTTATTAATAATGACCAGACATATCATCTTAGGGACCGATGAATTAAGTTGACTGCAACACGGAGTATACACCGAGGCTTCGTTGCTAGTGGCATAAGATGGATGTATACGAAAACATTAAGGACCGTTCTTTACTAATGAATGTGCGTTGACCCTTGTAGTTCAGAATCAGACACGGTTCTTTGAGTTTTAATATTATACAACTATGTTGATCGTCTAATGAACAAATAAAAAGTTGCCAATCTACGTATGTAACAATAAGGCAAAATTATTTTTAAATATGTTACGATAGCTTTAAATAAGAGTAATGTATTTAGGTTATTTTCATTTTTAATGTATTATTTAAGTTTCTATAAATATTCTTATGTAACCCATCGTTCCTTGAAACTATGTTGGTCGTCTAATAAACATTTTTTTGACAGATATATGGATTTGTTGAGTAATATTATACAAACAGATTTTATATTATCATAATTTTCTCTAAAATCCAATGCACGGGTCTTCTGACCGTACGTGCTTTGTACCCAAAACAAGTCCTCCTTTGTAGGTCCCCCCCCCCCCACCTATGATTACATCCAACTACTCTCTAAAAGAACCCACATATTAAAATGGAAATGGCACAATAAAACACATTATATAATATATCCTAACCTAAAAGACATAAAAGTGTACAGTTGGGTGGATACTATTATCCCTTCCTCAGTTCGCGTCACAAACTTCAACAGCTGAAGTTCTAATCTTTCTCGCCTTCAAGAGGAACAAGCCAGTCTTCTGTTCCCATTCTCTATTCCCCATGAGGTCAAGACATGCAAGCGAACACCTATTCTGACTTAGCATCGAGGTGGTAGATAATTTCTCCATACATGTTCCAATTCGACGGTCGTCTAATGAACATAAATACTGCTAGCAAGGAACGATGAGTTACATAAGAATATTTATACAGGGACATCATTCTATTTTTACTAACATTTTTAATATTAACCTGGCTATACCTTTGGATTAACGATTGACAACCAGAAACACCCCTTCCACGACTGGAGTTCGATGATACTGGCGTAATATACAAACAAATCACTTTACTGGGTATAGGAGGGAAGAAAAGTAGTTCAAACATTTACGTAAACTGGAAAATATCACGTTTTTTATTTTGATAATTTTCATTAGGTTTTTGTTTAATCAAAATACAGTACAGTATTAACAATGAGTGTTTTTACTCACGGTTGTATTCATCATGCAGTGTATATTATACTGTCTACAGCATATTAGCGTACAATATAGAGAATGAAGTTGAATTGAAAAATAATCATAATATGGATATTTAAACACATTTTTGAAAATAGTGGCCGTTCATTTCCGTACAGCTTTCAGTTCTAATGTGCATATTATCGCACTATAGACTATTGTACGTAATTCCAATTACCAGTTTTGTCCTTCGTACTAGTAACTCATGTTGAAATAATTCTGTACCTACTCTATAAAAGAGTACCTTACGTACTGTAAATTCAATCTTCACTTCTGCCCGATCCGAAAAGATAAAATTACTCAGACATACTATCTGCTGTCCGTCCAAGTGGTTATGCCGCAAGGTCGTAGAATGGGAGGAAATCACGTTACAGTTAATTACTTAACGAGGTCCTTTTATTTAAGTTATTTTAAACAGTTATGTAATATTACGTAGACGTCCAATGCATAACAGAAATTAATGTTTTCAGAAAAGAGCTAAGACAGCCCAGCCTTTAGCCTTTACAGAGAGGCGAAGAGTAGCAGGTGGGGGAAACCGGGATGCGACGTAGGCAAATAGACAACAGTACCTGTGCGAAAATGATTCAATATTGAAAGTTTTTTCGTCACTGGAAAACGTGAATATATTTTTGGAACGTTCTGTCTACTATGACCGTAAGGCTACTATGACTGTATATGCGGTCTTGGATCTGTGTGGAGGACTGTTCAACTTCATTAGTAGAAGGGGTGGGAGTGAAGTACATTCAAAAACTCAGGTACAATAAAAATTGAAGTAAAAATAAAATCATGTCCCTGTAGAAACTTTGTTTCATAGTGTTCCTTCCTGCATAGTCTGTTGTGTACATGTGCCGCTCTTGCAGCTATACACAAGCTTATGCTCCAGCATTCAGTTACCTTGCAAGCACAGTGTTCCCCTCAATCGATCCCCAAGATGCTAGTTCTGATAATAACAATTGATTACAATTAACTGATGGTTAATTTTTTGGTTAACTCTGGCATGTTACTTTCACTTAGATCTATCTGAATTTTATTCTGATATTTTAGTTATCAAGTGGGGTAATGTGCATGATCTTGTAAGACATAAAAAAACTCGTTATTTTGTATTTGAAAATTTTTTTTAAGAAAGATTGAATACAATTCACATTATTTTGAAGGACTATTTTAAGGTACTTAATTTTTCAATCTATTAAGATGAACTGTCATTAGTTTTGATTAGAAAACATTTTCAATATTAATGCGTGGTTTGGAAAGGTATTTACACACAAATATAATTATTTTTGTTATAGAACTGTTCCAAGTTGAATGCCGGTATCCAAGGTAATAAGACACACAATATTGTCATGAATTTTGATTGTGGAACTGTTAGATTTTTATGGATATTAAGAAACACCTAACATAATTAGGAACATTAAATCTAGACATTTGAGATGGGCAAGGCATGTAGCTCGTATGGGCGAATACAGAAATGCATGTAGAGTGTTAGTAGGGAGACCAGAGGGAAAAGACCTTTGAGGAGGCCGAGACGTAGATGGGAAGATAATATTAAAATGGATTTGAGGCAGGTGAAATATGATAATAGAGACTGGATTAATCTTGCACAGGATAGGGACCGATGGCGGGCTTATGTGAGGGCGGCAATGAACCTCCGGGTTCCTTAAAAGCCAGTAAGTAAGTAAGTAAGTAATTAAGTAAGTAAGTTCCACCCTACATAGTTTGTTGTGTACATGTGCCGCTCTTGCAGCTATATAGAAGCTCATTCTCCAGCATTCAGTTAACTTGCAAGCACAGTGTTTCCCTCAATCGGTCCTCAAGTCTGATAATAACAATTGATTATAATTAACTGTTGGTTAATTTTTTGGTTAACTCGGGCATGTTACTTTCACTTAGATCTACCTGAATTTTATTTTGATATTTTAGTTCTCAAGTGGGCTAATGTACGTGATCTTGTAAAAATTAAAAAACCCCGTTATTTTAAATTTGTGAAATTTTTTAAGAAAGATTGGATGCAGTTTACGTTATTTTGAAGAGTTACTTTAATGAACTTAATTTTTCAATCTATTAAGAAGAACTTCCATTAGTTTTTATTAGAAAACATTTTCAATATTAATACGTTGTTTTGAAAGGTATTTACACAGAAATATAATTTTTTTTTTTATTATAGAACTGTTCCAATACGAATGCCGGTTTCCGAGATAATAAAACAGAATATTATCATGAATTTTGATTTTGAAACTGTTATATTTTTATAGATATTAAGGGACACAATATTAGCATGAAGTTTGATTATACAGGGACATCATTTTATTTTTACTAACATTTTTAATATTGACTTGCCTATACCTCTGGATCAACGCCGTTTGCTATCCCCTTCCACGACTGGAGTTCGATGATACTGACGTAATATACAAACAAATCACTTTAATAGGTATAGGAGGGAAGAAAAATAGTTCATCCATTTATGTAAACTTTGAAATATTGCGCTTTTGAGTTTAATCATTTTCATTAGGTTTTTGTTTAATCAAAATACAGTACAGTATTAACAATGAGTGTTTTTACTCACGAACTGAGCTGTCCATGTGGCCGTATTCATTATGCAGTGTATATTATACTGTCTACAACACATTAGCGTACAATATAGAGAATGAAGTTAAATTGAAAAATAATCATAATATGGATATTTAAACACATTTCGATACAGGCTTCAGTTCTAATGTGCATATTATCGCACTATAGCATACTGTAGGCCTACTTAATTCCAATTACCAGTTCTTCGTACTAGTAACTCATGTTGAAATAATTCTGTACCTGCTCTATAAAAGAGTACCTTACGTACTGTAAATTAATCTTCACTTCTGCCCAAAAAGATAAAATTACTCAGATATACTATCTACTGTCCGTCCAAATGGTTATATCGCAGGGTCGTAGAAAGGAGAGAAATCACGTGACAGTTAATAACTTAACGAGGCCCTTTTATTTAAGTTATTTTAAACAGTTGTATAATATTACATAGACGTCCAATTCCTAACAGAAATTAATGTTCTCAGAAAAGACCTAAGACAGCCTATCCAATAGCTTGCGAATAAAAGCTGGTTGGGGAAACCTGGATACGACGTAGGCAAATGGACGACAGTACCTGTGCGAAAATAATTCAATATTGAAAGCTCTCTCGTCACTGGAAAATGCGAACATATTTTTGGAACGTACTATGACTGTATATGCGGTCTTGGATCTGTGTGGAAGACGGTTGAAGGGGTGGGAGTGAAGTACATTCAAAAACTCAGGTACAATAAAAATTGAAGTATAAATAAAATGATGTCCCTGTATGACTGTTTCAATATATAAATGCGACATTTTATAGGATATTAAAATACTTATTATTGTCATTATCATAGATAGGAAGTTCGTACCAAAGCAGTAGATACAGCGAGGAGTACAGATATCACCCACGCCTCGCCCTGCTGCCGCTCGCTATAGATTCTACACAGTATGTTCACAAACAACACATAGTGAAATTTTGTGGAGCGGTGTATAGTCGTGAATAGTTTAAAGAATATTGTTGATTTATATTAATATTTTAGGTTCTGAACAAAGTAAGCTATTATGTTATTATTGTATTATTTACGTAATGTGAATATTATGCATGATTAAAAAAAAAGTAAAATAACCTGTTATTAAATAATTATACAGAGACATCATTTTATTTTTACTAACATTTTTAATATTAACGTGTCTATACCTTTAGAGAACCGAAAACACCGCTTGCTCCCCCCTCCAAGACTGGAGTTCGATGATACTGGCGTAAAACACAAATCACTCTACTAGGTATAGGAAGGAAGAAAAGTAGTTCATCCATTTACGTAAACTAGGAAATATCGCGATTTTGAGTTTGATAATTTTCATTAGGTTTTTCTTTAATCAAAGTACAGTACTGTATTAAGAATAACTGTTTTTACTCAAGAAGTGAGTTATACATGCGAACGTATTCATTATGCAGTGTATATTATACTGTCTACAGCACATTAGCGTACAATATAGAGAAAGAAGTTGAATTGAAAAATTCATAATATGAATATTTAAGCACAATTTTGAAAATGGTGGCCGTTCATTTCGATACAGGCTTCAGTTCTTTTGTGCATATTATCGCACTATAGACTATTGCATCTAATTCCAATTGCCAGTTTCGTCCTTCGTACTAGTAACTCATGTTGAAATAATTCTGTACCTACTCTACGTACTGTAAATTCAATCTTCACTTCTGCCCGACCCGAAAATATAAAATTACTCAGACATGCTATCTACTGTCCGTCCAAATGGTTATGCCGCAGGATTGTAGAAAGGGAGGAAATCACGTGACCGTTAATTACTTAACGAGGCCCTTTTATTTAAGTTAAATTAAACAGCTGTATAATATTACGTAAACGTCCAATTCCTAAGAGAAATTAATGTTTTCAGAAAAGAGCTAAGACAGCCCAGCTTTTACAGAGGGGCGAGCAGAAGCATGTGGGGGAAATCGGGATGCGACCTAGGCAAACGGACAGTACCTGTGCGAAAATATGATTCAATATTGAAAGCTCTTTCGTCACTGGAAAACGCGAATATTTCTGGAACGTACTATACTCAGTAACTCAGTACTGCTTACTATCTGCGGTCTTGGTTCTGTGTGGAGTTGGAACTTCCTTAGTAGAAGGGGTGGGAGTGAAGTACATTAAAAAACTCAGGTACAATAAAAATTGAAGTAAAAATAAAACGATGTCCCTGTACAAACAAAAGTGTGTAACACTTTATTTTTTCCCCGAATTTTTTCGGAATTACGATACGAAGTTTCTAGCTGTTATTACATAAAAACGAAACATTTTCTTAAAAAAAAATATGGGTTTAATATTATGTGCCATATTCGAGACGGACAGACAGACAGATAAACAGATAAATAAAGAATAGAATGAATCATTAAAGACGTGTTATTGTGAATTGATTTTATTCTGCGGGATTTCTTTTTCGCCTTAATTCATTTTATTGAATTGAATTGAGTGGAAGATTTTGATGGGGCGTATCGGCAGGCAACACTTTGCTCAGCAGGGGACGATTCGGCGCCGGCGTCTCCTTTCTCACGCCTCGAGCAGGGACCCCCGTGACGCGCAGCAGGAATCCAACTGTGCAGTGCGTGTGCAGCACGCTATAGCTACTATTTCCTGACCTAATTTTTTTGTTCAAATATAAAACTTCATTTTCTAAAAAGTGTTGAAATGAATTTAAAAAACTAACCGGACAGCTCCGTTTCTACGTGGTGTTACGCGGTTAATGGTGTACTGCATCAGCTGTGGAATTCGTCTGTTTTATTCATGTTTAATCTCATCTGTGGTAGGGAGAGGATGTTTTGGTGGTAGTGTGGATGTTTGTATGTTGCGTAGTATCACAGTCTAATATATACAGTCGCGAAGCTCAATATGTAGTAAAAATGCAAACATGGGTAGTTGCCCACCACTAGGATCGCTACTATCGCCTTATCATCACAGATATCTCTCCTAGCAGACGTCAAAATATGTTACACTTTCGTTGTCGTGTTCATTTTGAAAAATTAACACCTTCCTTCCATTATTGAAATATTAAATGCATAAAGTTAATTTATTATTTTAATGAAGTATATTAAATTCCACCATAAACTCGAAGATACCTGCAAGAAATAAGTAATATAATTTTTGTTTGTGCAAAACGAACTGAAATATACGATAATAGCTTCACTCATTCAAGATTATAGCGGTAATTAACTATGAAACCAATAAATATTAATTTGCATTTCCCTTTACAACAATAATAATGGAAATATGAATTAATGGAGTAACTTACGCGTACCGGTACTTGTAGTGTAGGCTTACGTAGTTAACAAAGTGGGATGAGGTTAAGCAATAATAATCACACCAGAATTGGAAATAAAACGTGATCAATAAATATTATTGTAACAGATTTTCTACGTCTCTAGTAAAGTAACAAATAAAAATAACAACAAAATTAACAGCTATAATTAAAAACACATCCTTTGAAAAAAAAATAGGCCTAAGGAATAATAATCCCACCTGAATTGAAAATAAAACGTGATCAATAAATTTCATTAAATCAAACTTAATTTTTCTACGTCTTTAGTAAAATAACACATAAAAATAATAACAAAATTAATAGCTAGAATTAAAAATACTCATATATCCTCTGAAAAAAAAGTAGACCTAACCTTTATTTCTCTGGAAATTTAGCAGCCTAAGTGACAGAACTTTAACCGGTATCTAATGTCCTTTCGGTTAGACTGAAACATTTCATTGTGAAATTTAAGGATATAATGTATTCTAACAGTCACAAAGAACTTCAAAATTAAGAGTTTTGTTTCTGCACAGCATTCTTGTGGAAACCCAGGAACCTTTCTGAATCTTTCGAAAATCGGACAAAGGATAACTCTGGCCTCTTTCTCTTACTGTTGCTACAATTTATAGCACTACAAACGTCTCCTCCTTGTCCCATATCATTATTCCAATTATTATATTTTAGCCATTAACATTTTCATTACAACCAATAACGGACATTTCACAAGCATCAATGTGAAATACGCAACGAGCTAGCACTCGATAGAAATACGACACAGTCCAAAGTCGACCATGGACAGGCTATTGTTTATAGTTGCTAACCGCTTGGAGCGCTTTATCACGAGATTTGCAAAAAAACACCTCAAGCTTCGCGACTGTATGTAGTAGACTGTGGTAGTATTATGTCGAATAGCATGGATTATGTAAGTTGAATTGTAATTGGATGTTGAGTATATATTATGGTTATGTTCTTGAATGTTTGTATGTTTCATATTTTCCTGATATGTTCAGTTTGTACTAAAGTTAAGTTAAATAAAGAAAAATTACCACAAGACATTTGGAATATCTAGGATTGTACTTAGACGAACATCTGACCTGATAACATATTATAACTAAAAGAAAGGAAGCCAAACTGTTGTATTCTGAATTTAAAATATTTGATATCCATCAAATTTATAGCAATGTCTTATTTAATTTCGTACATAAAAACCGTGACATATTTAATTTGTATTCACATAAATATAAAACCAAAAGATGAGACAACATAATATGCTTGACTGAACCTAAATGTACCACACCTGTAGGTCATAATCACAGTAGCAACTCCGGTTCAAGGCTCTATAACAAGATAACAGTTAAATTGCCAAATATTCAATTTACTAATGCTTCTTATTTAAAAAAAATCAATTAAAATATTTGTTTAGAGAAGAAATATAAAGTTTCAATTACTGTTATATCTTGGTTTTCTTTCTCTCTTTTTAGATTTCAAATTTTGTTAATTAATTGAATATTTGTTTTAAAGTTTCGTGGAACACCCTCTGAGCACGAGTATGTACTCTTTCTGGGCGTGCTACACTGATTTTTATATATAAAAGTAATAGGTATCTTTATTCTAGCAATAAAATTATTATTATTATTATTATTATTATTATTATTATTATTATTATTATTATGATTCGTTGGTGGCCGGGTAGCTTAGTTGGTAGAGCAGCTGGCTAAGGACTGGAAGGTCCGGGGTTCGATCCCAGGTGGTGACAGGATTTTTTCTCGTTGCCAAACTTTCAGAACGGCCCCGAGGTTCACTCAGCCTCCTATAAAATTGAGGCGGTCAGAGCATGGTGCCCACCACACCACCCCATTCTAATACCGAGGTTATGGAAAGCATGGGGCTCTACCTCCATGCCCCCCAAGTGCCTTCATGGCATGTTACGGGGATACCTTTACCTTTTTTTTTACCTTTTTATGATTCGTTCCCCTTTTGTGTTTTATTACGCCTGGCTGGATTCGAAACTAGGCTTTGAATAGATCGTAATAATTTTATTATCTGTGCACTTCGAACTAGCGGATCAAGCTTAGCCTACGTACAAACATAAAAAAATGCAAACCACGCTCGAGTCACTGAACTGAAACTGTGAACTGAAGCACTGGTAATTCCTGCTGTTCCAGCTGACTTTAGTTGAGGAGAATGTTCCAGAATTGAGGTAAGACACGTGAAAAGTGCAGTTCGTTGCTTGACCTTGAGACACCAATTCGAAATGTACAGATAATAGTCGTCCAAAGCCTAAGTGCTGCACTTAATGATGTCACCGTATTAACAGAAAGTGTAGCCAGATTTCTCGAATGTGTAGTTCATAAATATTTCACATTAAAAGTAATTGGTTAATGCATGGAGAGTTAGATGAATGGCTGATGATAAGTGAGAATGGGGAATTGAATGAATAAAGCATTTGGACGTCCCGTTGAATGAAATTAATGTACGGGCTATTCCATATGAAATCGATCAGTAAAAAACTTCGCATTTTTTATACTCTTATTTTTTCCCTATTTATACAAGGTGCTGAGGAGAGTGCATTTTAAAAAATATACTATCGAAAGTCAAATGGTTTTCGTATTATTGAGAGATAAATTTAGCGTATTTTATAATAACAAGCCTCTTTCAGCGCTCAGAACTCTGGAACCATTTACTGCAGAACATTGAACGAGAGCTTATTTTGAAGCTGAAATTTGATAAGTTATGTTAAGAAGTAATCCTTATTTTTATTGTACACAGAGAGACAGATAATCTGATTTTACTTACTTTTAGGCTTTTGGTCAATTTGTAAAAATGTAAAAAAATTGAGAAAAAACTTTGCATTATTAAGAGGGATTCGGCATTGTTTGCTTAGTGGCACGGCAATAAGTTTCGAGGGTATTAAATAGATTATTTTCACACGCCTAGACTTGAACGGCGCAGTACCGCATCCACTGGCCGAGAGCTGAAGATAAGCGAGCGTTGGGCGTCATTTTACTCCTGTTCTTATGAAAACCTGTGATAAAGCTCGCACAGCCATGATTTCTAGACGACACATCACGTGTTTATGTCTCCTGGCCTTGGTTACCTCAGCTAGCTCCCGCTCACAGTCGGCTGGTAACTTTACGCGATTACAATTTATTTTCTTTATTTAATATTTTCAATACTTTCTTATCAACATACCATCAGTAAAAAATATGTTTTTATTTGTACTTTCAATGCGGAATCTAACTATAAATTTTTAAAATATTTTTTCCTTGGCAAAGGCGTCTTAATGAGGAAAAATCTAAATTTCTCCATTTCCATAAAAAGTAAGAAAATCTGTTTAAATGTCAATATAAACTTTAATTTCTCAGCATCAAAATAAATCTTGATTTTGATCATTGGGTGATACGGTTTCGGAGCTACACCAGTTTAAAGTTGCAAATTTTATGAAAATACGATAAATTTAAATATTTTAAATTTAAACACTATGAAGCTCTGATGCCTCAATCTTTGCACAAAGCATTGTATCACAGTTCTCTACGTACAAAAAAGGTTTTATTGTATTTAGAAATTGTAAGGTCAATTTTCTCTACATTTCGGTCTATTTGATATAGAATAGCTCGTATGTCATCTCTGTGGTCTTATTTCTGTTGGAGTCAGTGACAGGTTTCCTAACTCTAACCTTTACGACAGTCATATTTTATGTAATAATGGCAATATAAACGTAAAAGTACTGTATTTCCTCAATATGCATCCTGCTATGATCTTTATTACAGCAGCGGTACTATAAAATGCAATATTAGAGCCTCTATACTCCTTTCAATGAATGTGGGATTGATTTTTGTCCTGTATACAGCAAACAGGCATAGTACGCCTCCATTGAACTGATATGGTAAGTCACTGTGCTTTGTGTGACGGAGCAGCCATTGTGCGAGGATTGTTTGCTTACAGGTATATCGCATTTATTGATACCCGAGTCTAAGATAAGCGTGTCCATTACCCTTCTGGCGCGTGCACACAATCTGCTGCTGAAACTTTGTCAACTTCCCGTGTTCAGTCGTTAATTTTCATCAGGAGAGAGACGCAGCAAGCAGTTTGTCTTCCGGTTGGCGAAACAATAAGTCTGTAGGCACGGTTTGAAGCTTCTCTTGAAAGACGGAAATGCTTGAAACTTCTCTATACAAACGATCGACTTGATTACGACTAATTATTAATTGAAGACTACTTTACATTTTCTGATACACCTGGCCGTAGCTCAGTCAGACAGCTGACAGAATTACGATTTCTGACAGGTCCTCTAAGAATTTGAAAAATAACTTAGAACTACGTCTTTCTCCTAATATATATATATATATATATATATATATATATATATATATATATATATATATATATATATATATATATATATATGGGCGGTAACTTAGAAATTTAAAGTCACATAAAATATTTAACCCACTCTCCTTGTTCTCCTTACATCCCCCTTCTTCTTGTATTCCCCTTATTCTCGTTGTATTTCCTTTGTTCTATTTGTGTATCTTTTATTCTTCTTGTTTCCTCCCGTTCTTCTTGATTTACCCTTGTTCTCATGGCATTCCCATTATTCTTCTTGTCTTCCCCATTGCTCTCGTGGTATTTCCCCTTGCCTTCTACTAGGTACGGGGGAAATTTCGAAATTGGCAGTCATATAACAATTTAACCGTCTCTCGTTCATCTTGAATTCCCCTTGTTCTTCTTATTTTCCCCATGTTCTTCTTGTTTTCCCTTGTTCTCACACCATTTTCATTGTCTTTCTCCTTTTGGATAGGAGAAAACTTAAAAATTTACCGTTACATATAAATTTAACCTCCTCTCCTTAAATTCCCCTTTTTCTTCCTGTAATCTCCTTGTTGTTCTTGTCATCTCATGTTCTTCTTACATTCTTCTAGTTTTCCTCGTATTTATCTTGTTGTAGTTCTCCACTTTTTCTTCTTGTATTCCCCTAGTTTTCCTTGCTTTCCTCTTGTTCTCCTTGGATTTCTCTTGTTATTGTCTTTACTTCATTCTTCTTTGTCTTCATCATGTTCTCCTTATATTCCCCTTATTCTTGTTTTTCCCTTGTTCTTCTTGTATACCCCATGTTATCTTTGTATTCCCCTAGTTTTCCTTGGCCTCCTCTTGTTCTCCTTTCTTTTGTTATTGTTTTTCCTTCACTCTTCTTTGTCTTCATCATGTTCTCCTTATATTCCCCTTGTTCTTGTTTTTCCCTTGTTCTTCTTGTATTCCCCATGTTCTCCTTGTATTCCCCTAGTTTTCCTTGCCCTCCGCCTGTTCACTTTCTCTTGTTATTGTTTTTCCTTTATTCTTCTTTGTCTTCATCATGTTCTCCTTATATTCCCCTTGTTCTTGTTTTTCCCTTGTTCTTCTTGTATTCCCCATGTTCTCCTTGTATTCCCCTAGTTTTCCTTGCCCTCCTCTTGTTCTCCTTTCTTTTGTTATTGTTTTTCCTTCACTCTTCTTTGTCTTCATCATGTTCTCCTTGTATTCCCCTTGTTCTTCTTTTTCCCTTGTTCTTCTTGTATTCCCCATGTTCTCCTTATATTCCCCTAGTTTTCCTTGCTTTCCTCTTGTTCTCCTTTCTCTTGTTATTGTTTTTCCTTTATTCTTCTTTGTCTTCATCATGTTCTCCTTATATTCCCATTGTTCTTGTTTTTCCCTTGTTCTTCTTGTATTCCCCATGTTCTCCTTGTAGTCCCCTAGTTTTCCTTGCCCTCCTCTTGTTCTCCTTTCTTTTGTTATTGTTTTCCTTAACTCTTCTTTGTCTTCATCATGTTCTCCTTATATTCCCCTTGTTCTTGTTTTTCCCTTGTTCTTCTTTTATTCCCCATGTTCTCCTTGTATTCCCCTAGTTTTCCTTGCCCTCCGCTTGTTCTCCTTTCTCTTGTTATTGTTTTTCCTTTATTCTTCTTTGTCTTCATCATGTTCTCCTTATATTCCCCTTGTTCTTGTTTTTCCCTTGTTCTTCTTGTATTCCCCATGTTCTCCTTGTATTCCCCTAGTTTTCCTTGCCCTCCTCTTGTTCTCCTTTCTCTTGTTATTGTTATTCCTTTATTCTTCTTTGTCTTCATCATGTTCTCCTTATATTCCCCTTGTTCTTGTTTTTCCCTTGTTTTTCTTGTATTCCCCATGTTCTCCTTGTATTCCCCTAGTTTTCCTTGCCCTCCTCTTGTTCTCCTTTCTCTTGTTATTGTTTTTCCCTTGTTCTTCTTGGTCTTCATCATGTTCTCCTTATATTCCCCTTGTTCTTGTTTTTCCCTTGTTTTTCTTGTATTCCCCATGTTCTCCTTGTATTCCCCTAGTTTTCCTTCCCTCCTCTTGTTCTCCTTTCTTTTGTTATTGTTTTTCCTTCATTCTTCTTTGTCTTCATCATGTTCTCCTTATATTGCCCTTGTTCTTGTTTTTCTCTTGTTCTTCTTGTATTCTCCATGTTCTCCTTGTATTCCCCTAGTTTTCCTTGCTTTCCTCTTGTTCTCCTTGGATTTCTCTTGTTATTGTCTTTCCTTCATTCTTCTTTGTCTTCATCATGTTCTCCTTATATTCCCCTTTTTCTTGTTTTTCCCTTGTTCTTCTTGTATTCACCATGTTCTCCTTGTATTTCCCTAGTTTTCCTTGCTTTCCTCTTGTTCTCCTTGGATTTCTCTTGTTATTGTCTTTTCTTTATTCTTCTTTGTCTTCATCATGTTCTTATATTCCCCTTGTTCTTGTTTTTCCCTTGTTCGTCTTGTATCCCCCATGTTCTCCTTGTATTCCCCTAGTTTTCCTTGCCTTCTTCTTGTTCTCCTTGCATTTCTCTTGTTATTGTCTTTCCTTTATTCTTCTTTGTCTTCATCATGTTCTCCTTATATTCCCCTTGTTCTTGTTTTTCCCTTGTTCTTCTTGTATTCACCATGTTCTCCTTGTATTTCCCTAGTTTTCCTTGCTTTCCTTTTGTTCTCCTTGGATTTCTCTTGTTATTGTCTTTCCTTTATTCTTCTTTGTCTTCATCATGTTCTCCTTTTATTCCCCTTGTTCTTGTGTTTCCCTTGTTCTTCTTGTATTCCTCATGTTCTCCTTCTATTCCCCTAGTTTTCCTTGCCCTTTTCTTGTTCCCCTTTCTCTTGTTATTGTTTTTCCCTTGTTCTTCTTGGTCTTCATCATGATCTCCTTATATTCCCCTTGTTCTTCTTGTATTTCCCATGTTTTCCGTGTATTCCCCTAGTTTTCCTTGCTTTCCTCTTGTCTTCACTATGTTTTCCTTACATTCCCCTTGTTCTTGTCTTCCCCACGATCTCCTTATATTTCTCTAGCTTCCCTTGTCTTCTCCTTGTTCTCCTTTTGTTTACCACGTTCTCCTTGTACTCTCTTGTTCTTCTAGTGTTCCTTTTGGTTTCCTAGTCTTCCCTATGTTCTCGTTGCATTTCACTAGTGTTCCTTGTATTCCCGTTGTCCTTCTTGTCTTCTCTATGTTCTCCTTGCATTCCCCTTGTTTTCCTTGTATTCCCCTTATTCTCTGTATATTTCTATTTTCCCTGCTTTACTCCTGTTTTCCTTATCTTACCGTTATTTTAATTGTCTTTTCCTTTATTTTCCTTAGCTTCCTTATATATTTCTTTACTTCCCCTAGAATTTCTTATATTCCCCTTGTCCTGTTTGTATTTCCCTTGTTCTCCTTATATTCTCCTTGTCTTCATTATATTCTCCTTGTTCTCTTTGTATTTCTCTTGCTCTCATAGTCAAACCCTTTTTTCCTTGGCTTGATTTTGTTTTCCATTGCTCCCCTTGTATTCCCCTTGTTCTCCTTATACCTTAGAATTATCTTGTGTGATTCCACGCACATGTAGTTCTACGTAAAGGAAGGGTTCTATGCAGCATTATAAATCTGTGGGGGTATTTGGAGCAGGCAATGCTGGTCGAGCAAATTACACAATCAGTGTTGGACTCTATATTTTGAGTTGCTGAATTCGTCTTCAGTACACGTGACGAGATCGATGGCATGGCGCATTGGCATGGAGCAACAGACGTAAGATTTTATTGTAGACCCTAGTGCATTCTTTTAGCCAGTATAGATACAGTAAATTTCTATAACGGTTGACGGACAAACAGTTGACAGCAATGTAAGTACGAAGCACAGAAAAGTTTCACTCTGAATCAGATAAAATATGCTGTTGGAGTAACGTAAAGTTTGATATAATATCTATTTATGACGATTTAGAGTCATACGATTAAAAAAATACATATTACATTTTTGCCTCTTAAGTTTCGAAATAACGACTGTATATTAATACTCTAACAGCTAACTGAAAAAAAAGACGCGAATATTAATTTCCGACATGTGTATTATTCGTGGAGTTTGAAAAAGCATTCGATAAAATAAGTAGAAGTAAACTATGGAGTAATGTGAAAAGGAATGGATACCCAGCACATATCATAAAAGTAATTTAAAGCCTTTATTTTAAAATTTCAATATGCATTGGCAAAGGAACAAAGGAGCACCACTTAATAGAATATGTGAACCAAAGTGTAAAACAAGGGTGTTCGCTATCTTCTACCCTTTTTAACATACGGTATTTATTGACCATGCCATTAAAGAATGGCAGAATTTTTTAACAGCAGATTTTAAAATTGACAGCATCCCCTTCAATACCACCCTATTTACAGACTATCAAGCAACTTCTGGTCCGTCAGAAGATAACTTTCAAAGAGCTGCTAATATAGGCTACTTTAAAGAATCGGAAAAGAATACAATTTAAACATCTCTACCTCCAAAACTAAAGTATTAGTATTTCGGGGCAAAAATCGTCTTAGGTGCAAAATTGTAGTAAATGGAAGAACTGTAGAATAAGTAAGCAACTTCAATTATTTGGGATTTAATGTTTCATTCTACCAAGAAAACGACATAAATATAAAAGTTCAGAAATTCCAGAAAATATGTGGTATAAAAAGAATAACAGTAAGGCATAAAACAAGACGAGAGACGCAACTAAAATTTTATAAAGTAATGGCAGTCCCACTAGTAACGTATGAATGTGAAAAATGGATTCTGAACAGGACAGATAGGAGAAGAATTGAAGCTGCCCAAATGAGATTCCTAGACCGCTGGCAGACTACTCCATTCTAGATAAGAAAAGGAATACAGAAATTAGGTATGAAATGCAAATATTTAATCTAATGGAAAGAATAGATGAAATAAGGAGAATTCCAGAAGAACGGATGCCAAAAATAATATCCTCATACAATCCAACTGGATTTC
This sequence comes from Periplaneta americana, assembly GCF_040183065.1. Taxonomy (NCBI): domain Eukaryota; kingdom Metazoa; phylum Arthropoda; class Insecta; order Blattodea; family Blattidae; genus Periplaneta; species Periplaneta americana. The sequence continues at coordinate 46,334,600 of NC_091120.1, forward strand.
GAAGTAGAGATAGACCTTTGATGAGATGGAGAGACAAATTTTATTCTCTTGAAGGCGGAACATTCGAACCTTGAAATGGATGATGATGATGATGATGATGATGATGATGATGATGATGATGAAGTTTTTCAAAATATCTAATGAAGTAGGCCTAAAGTAAAGAAAGGTTTTAAAGTCCTTTTGTTAAGAAATAAGTTAATGGAAAAATAATAACACAGTTTTGCTGATCCGGAGCTGCGCTCGGCCTTCGTTTGGATCTCCAATTTGGTGTGATGGGTTGGTTTCTTCCGAGGTTCTCCCCAGCCATGGAACTGATGCCGGATCATCTAGGGCAAGTCCTCGACCTCACTTCACTTCATCCCCGTTTGGTATGATTACCTAGCTGGGTTTTTTTTCCGAGCCTTTCCTCAACCATAAGGCAAATGCCAGGTAATCTGTTGGCAAATCCTCGGCCTCACCTCATCTCACTACATCTCGCCAAAAAATTGTAAAAATTTTAATTCAAATTGTAAAAAGTTGTAAAAATTGTAATTGTAATCTTATAAAATTTTTACTGTACTTGTTTCACAACTTAAAGCTTCATTGCTAATGCAAGATCTATAGAATACAATAAATGAGAAAAGAAGGAATGGAACTGATTGAGTTACATAGAAATTTCAAAATCTTTATCTATGACAGCTAATTTTCTTCCCTTATTATTAGATACTCTCTTCTGAGGTTTAAATCTCGAAGCCGTCATGTTTAAGGAGAAAATTAGAAGTAACAAAATGTATGTCACAAATAGACTATTTTACAGAACGGTACAAAAATTAAAATAAACAAAGTGTCGAAAAATTGATTTATGTTCTCAAATCGTATCCTTGAGAACGTAAAAGTTGGAAGGCTATAGGACTTAATCAACAAAGAAATATAAAGAGGAGTAGATGTCAGTTCAAATATTTTTACTTCAGTAATGCTTTTCACAAACTCTTTGCTTGTGTTATCTCTGCGTCGAAGTGAAACAGTTGAAAGAGATTTAATTGTTGAAAGAGGGAGTATGTAATCAGAGCTGCACATCTCTCATTGTTTCGGGAAACCAATAAATCCCGCCTGCTTCTGGTGAACAGAGAATGGCTTATGAAGTCTAATGTAGTCCTCTTGTTGACTGAGGAATTATGCTGGCTTCCCCTACATTTCTCCTTTCTCATTTCTCACCAGTTCCCAGTCAGAGAATAGGTTCATCACGTGATAATTGAATTCTCGTAAAGTCTAAAGTACTTACATTTATGTAGTCTGATGTCTTACGGAACTTATACGAATTGTATCTTGTATAAGATATCTATTTACTTATCTATTTAATTATTGTTAATTAATATTGCATTTGACGGTGTTTAAATAAATTTCTGTTCAAATTAAACAATTTTTCGTAAGCTAAACTGATGATTATATTTTAGAGAAACAAAGTCAAAACTTTATATATTACTCCCATGACTATAATAAAATAAAAGCATTAAAATAATGATAATAATAATAATAATAATAATAATTATTATTATTATTTATTATTATTAGAGAAGCCCTGTTGCTTCACAGTATTCATGTACATAGATCCATAGAATTTCTTTCCATAGGAAATTTGCTGTGCGCCTGCCATTTGTTTCTATTTCAACCTTTCTATTCTTTTAAGGTCGCATGTCGTTTGTTTAAGCATTTTTGTCCAGCTTTTTTTTTTCGTTTTTTTATCAACATCCATTAGTTATAACTATAGAACTGTTTGTTTATTTATAGCTTTTCTTTCACATCATCACACTCGTTTCCTTGTATGTAAAATGACAAACTTGCATAAAATCCCACTTAGTTTTAAATAATTTTCAGTAAAAAAAATTATGGTTTATTCAACGACGCTCGCAACTGCCGAGGTTATATCAGCGTCGCCGATGTGCTGGAATTTTGTCCCGCAGGAGTTCTTTTACATGCCAGTAAATCTACTGACATGAGCTGTCGCATTTAAGCACACTTAAATGCCATCGATCTGGCCCGGGATCGAACCCACAACCTCGGGTATAGAAGGCTAGCGCTATACCAACTGTGCCAACCAGAAATATATTATTATTATTATTATTATTATTATTATTATTATTATTATTATTATTATTATTATTGCAATAGAGTGAAATTGTGTAGGAGTAATAATTAGTTACTAAGGTTTATTGAAATTTAATCTTTATTGATAGCTTTGAACAATTTAGTTTAAAATTAACGATTCGCGGTCACAAAAAATACACACAGGCGAACCTTTTATTCAAGAAATTTGCGAATTTCCCCACTTAGTGCAAGAAATCTTGTCATTGTGTGGCCGCGTTTTAGTTTCCTTCGAATACCATCACTTTAGTGTTTGTTACTAAAATGTTCATGTTTGTTTGTTTATTTATTTATTATTTTTATTTACTTATTTATTTATTTATTACTTATTTATTTATTACATTTTTATTTACTTATTTATTTAATTGAGTTTATAAACAGCTAATAGTAGTCTGTTTGCTGAAGTACTTACATACACGGCAAAAGCCACCTCAAAGAAAAACACTTTGGCACGTAAATTGTAGGAAGTACAAAGGACTACAAATTTTTCGAACAAAATGGGAAGCACTATTACAACCAATTAATGCCCTTCGATGTTTACACAAATCTCAAAACCCATACATCATACAAACACGTCAGATTCTTGAGGAGAGCATTAGATGTGCCCAATCTCTGAACATTGTTCCAGAAGATGCCTTATTTCATAAGAATGAACATTTCTTAAATGTTACAAAGATTCGTAACCTTCTGAGGAATAGAGAATTTGATATTTGGTGTCGTTATCAGCAGAAAGGGAAAGGCGTAGTTTTATTTTAACAATATCCTGGTGCCAACAAATGGATTTGTATACACGAAGGACTCTCCAACAGCGAATGGCGCGATGGCATTAAAATGGTTGGAAATGTTGCTGCAGTACGTGCTGTGCCGGGAAGATCTCAGGGCAACCGTTGTAGGCATTGCCACAACGAGGTTGAAACTCTTGCACACGTCCTGAGATCCTGTCCGCACGGCGAAGGTCTGCGAAACGCTAGATCAATTATAGTACGATCAATTATAGCCACTGCCCTTAAAGATGCCGATTACAACACCTTTGAAGAAGTACATGGTCTCTCCGTCACTGGCAGTACACGGCGCATAGATATAATAGCTTTCAAGGAATCTACAAGATCTGGATACATAATTGATCCCACTGTGCATTTCAAAACGGATGAGGGACAGCCAGCAGCAGTGGATAATGAAAAAAGAATATCCACAATCCTACCATTCCCTATTACCTCAAAAAATACCAACTGAAAGAGCTTGAAGTAATCGGACTTCCGGTTAGAGCAAGAGGTACCGCTAATCTCTTCATGAAAGATGTGTTTAAGAGGCTTGGAATACCTACATCTATTATTCCGATTCTAACCTTAGTTGCATTGAAAGGATCAATTCGCGGGTGCTCGTGTAAAGGGGGTTAAGTATGATTTGGCTAAACTGGAATAAGTACAGATTTGAACTATCCACAATTACTTTTCTCTTGTGTTAACGGGGTTAAGTCATTCTTCCATCTATGATGCAGTTACAGTGCTCCATATTTTGTGACAAAAGGGTTTTGTTCAGTACCAAAGGAGAGAAGTTTACATACCTTGCAATTTGACTTAACCCCCTTTACACGAGCACCCGCGAATTGCTCTCCTGAAGTATCACCTATATTCGAAATTAAACTAAGTTCAGTAGCATTCTTTACTTTTTTGTAACACTTACCTTTCTAAAAATAGGTATATTTTAACTAATCTCAAAAAAAATATTTGCAGTTATGTACTTGTAGGAATTTCATTGTTAAAACAAAATCAATGGTTTTTCATGAACTTGTAAAAATTTCTATGGTTAAGTACTCTTTGTCCCTTGTGGCAGCTCACGAATGGTGAGAAGATATATAAATCTTAAATTTTTTTAAGGAGTCATCTTTAGATGCAGAAGTAACCCCATGGAAAAAAAACATAAGCAAAGAAAGGAGAAGAAACAGGTTATAAAAAACAAAGAGGATATTAAGGGAGAGACTCACTTCTGGCACAACAGAGTATTTTTTCTCAAAACAGCCATTGTCCACAGTTACTGCATTTACACACGCATTTTATGAGGAAATTTAAGTTATAAATATAGGTTTTCTACAGTTTTCCCAAGTGTCTGCAACATCTTAAGAAATGGCGTGATGAATGATGTAGACTTTGAACAGTTTTATATGTTCTGGAAAGCCTCTATTTTGCACTATTTTCCACATGGTACTACGCAACTTGCTTGCTTGTGTTTCGCACACTTGAGGCTCAAAGTGTTCACTTCGTTGTAACACATGTACATCTAGGCCAGACCATCAGCTACAGCTGTTTTCATCGTCTACAGCGCGGAGGAGACACGGCCTGCGGTCATCGCTACATGACAAGCCACTCGACATGGAGCGCAGAGTGCATTAAGAGTGTTACACTATTAATTATCCGACTTGTTATGACTTGTCATCCGTTTGAATCCCAATGAAACTGTTAAAGGATCCATACAGATGAAGTAGACGAGCAAGAATTCTCAACAGCTGAATTATCACTGAATAAGTAATAATTGCTTACTGTGTTAATATGTTAATATTGTGCTAATTACCTAGCTGACTAGTTTCTACGTGGTTTCCATCATTCTCTGAAACCTAGTGAGGTCCAGCGCTATCTTCTGGTTTCCTGTTGTGGTGGAGTGTGTTCATGATTGTATCGAAAAGGGTGCGTGTTTTTAAATTCACTTGAGTGTTCAGGATGTGGTGTGAGTGTGTTTCTGTATGTTTGAAAATTTCATATTGTTCTAAACTGTTAAGTTTATTCATGTCAGTGTCTATGTTGCTGTAGTTTTGATTGGTATTGTGATGTATTCTACGTGGGTTGAATTGTTGTGTGGTTTGGTTATGACTGTGATACGTTCCATACAATGTGTTTTAAGTGTTCTTCCAGTCTGTCCAATGTAGAAGTCGTTGCAACTATTGCATGATAGTTTGTATTTGTTTGTATGTCTTGTCTGTATGTTAAGATGTTTTTGTAGTGTGTTCTGTGTTTTGTATGCAATGCTGTATTTTAGTTTCTTAAAAGATGATGCAAGTTTGTATGGGGCGATTGTAAATTGCATTGGAAAAATGTAAACTGCACTGCAAAGAAACCGGACGGTTAATCACTTACCACGTAAACTGCACTGGATGACCGAGGAGTAGAAGATACAAACTGCACTGAGCTGATATTTGTTGTATAGACTGTACTAACACTTCAGCAGGGGCGATTTCTCAGGGCATGCTATGCTTGCTGCGCAAGCCCAATATTTTCGTAGAATGTGTATTTCTCAAAATGGGATTACGTACGATAAAATTTATATTGATTTTTGGAATACTGTATAGGCATAATACCATCCGCAGGTTGCACACCGCAAGTATCGCGACGCTTGCTCGTTTCTCGGAGCTACAGGAAAGACGTAGAAACAGCGAGAATATGATGCGCGCGCAAATGCCTTCCTCCTTGGTCCGTCCTAGGCGCACATGCTTCTGTTATGTGTGTTTGAAGCTCTGGTCCAAGAGCTACACCAACGACTATTTAACGTTACACAGAGCAGTATTGACAGCGGGAATGTGCTGTAATTTGCGAGTGCAATGTAATTGTATGAGCGAAATGCATGTGTTAGCTGCTGCATATATTATTAATTCTTAAACATTAATTTGAAGTATTGCAATAAGTTCGGAATTGTGTGTTATTGAAACCTTATTATTAAATCCATTTTCCCGAAGGACTATTCAAGAGAAGACAGACATTATAGAGAATATGTGCGCTCGTTCAGTGCAGCTCAAAACAACAATATGCATTGGTTGGCAGGGTCTAAAAAACTAAATAAACTGTTTTGTTGGGCACGTTACGTTTGTTATATTATATCGAACTTCTAAATCTGATAAGCCAATATGATCCATAACTCATAATGATTTCATAATTATAAAATACATTATTTACTGTATGTGGGTCTGATTATTTTTATTAATTATGAATTATTAGGCCTATATCCTCCCATCTTCCCTATGAATAAAAGAGCAAGCCTAACTTTCGTGACTAGCATTCGCCCCTGCACTTCAGTTTATTATGTGTACCGATTATGAAATACTTGTTCAACACTAATACTGTACTGTACTTTGGCAAAGCTATAACATATATTTTTTATGAATCTGAATAGATCAATTTTTCCTTCCTGGTAATCAGAAATTTATCTTTCAACGTAAATTTGTTTCTTCTTAGTGTGTGAATTTTTCCTCTACGTGTTGTATTGATGCTATTGATCCTTACGTAAATTTCGGTTGAAGACTGATTAACTGATCCACAAAAATATGCAAAGAGCAATGAGAAAAATTAAAGGAAGTGTTGAAATGTGAATGGAAAGATTCGTACCCATTCGCTGTCCGACCTGCGCCCGCAGACTGTGTTGCCCACATATTTGGAGGAAATGGCGCATCATCATCAATATAATTGTCAACCAAAAGAGAAGAAACTTGTACTACAGACTCAGTTTCAGGTTGTATGGGAATCAGATCATGCAGAAACGCATCTCTGCTTCATCCAGCTGTAAGTAAAGCAACCCGAATACATAGTGTAAATCATACCTGCACAAACAGCGCTCAACGAGCGCGCGCGCTCATTCGGAGCGTGAGAGCGTTGTTTACCGCTCGCCGAAACGGAGAGGAAGATACGTCAGAATGACATAGACTTGCTATAGGTAGAGGAGAGGGAAACGACCACTCAGTTATCTAGTGGAGTGCAGTGTATAGTCCCATTCTCAATAACTGTTTCATGTTGCTTACCTACTGCTACAGTACAATATGGAGGAATCTAAAAGACGGAACATAACATTTAACATTTAACGATTTACGGCTCGAACTTATTGATCTTCATGTGACCTAAGGACTAAACATCGTTTGAATAATACTACTAGCCTGGTTGAGTTTTACAAGACTAAACATTAGCAATAATATCCACGACTACACAGGCTAGCTGTGAAAATGATTGCTATGTTTGGCTCAACATTTATATTTGTGAACAACTTTTTCTATAATCAACTTTAATAAAGGCAGACATCAACATCTGTAACTGATGTTTCATTACGATCAGTAGGCTACTGTTCCTTTCAGCTGCCAACAGCATAAAACCTCGTTTTGATGTACTGATAAATAAAAATATAACAAAATGATATTGTACATTTAAGTAGCTATGGAATTTCTATTATTTCTGTAAAATAAATATTTCTTTATTAATTAATAATAGTCCAAGTTAGTTTTGCAAACACTGAACGGGAATTCATTTCATAAGCACTCGTAATAGTACTTCCTTTTGTGTATATTTTGCACGAGATCGCTCCTTCTTCCAGTCCACCTTTATATAGCCAGAGCGCAGTTAATATCTGCATTCCGCTCATGAGCTGTGAGCCGGCTCGGAGAGCGCAAACCTTGTGCAGGCCTGTTCTAGAGTGTCAAGTTTCTGATTTTTTGGCTGTTTGTGTAATATTTTCATGTCAGTGTCTATGTTGCTGTAGTTGTGATTGGAGTTTGTGATGTGTTCTGCGTAGGTTGGTTTGTACGTTTTCAATCTATCTTTTGTTTCCTTTGTACAGTATTAGTGTGTCGTCTACGTATCTGTGCCAGAATATGATGTTGTCCTTGTTTAGAATGTGTGTCTGTTCTATGTTGTGTATGAGAATTTCGGCTAAGATGCTGGAGAGGGGTGATCCCGTAGTTAGACCAGCGAATAGGGATTATAAAGAATGGACACTTGGCGTCGGTACCTTTGATGTAGCCGGACTGATTTCAATGACCTTCAAGCCAGCTAAAGCGTCAGATTCTGCTTTCTCCCTAGAGTTGGCGCTGACATCACACCAGCTAGCATTCGACACAGCGGAAATATAACACATACAATTAATACATCTAAGTACATTATGTACTCAAATAAAATAAATTGGATCCATAAAATAATAAATCCTTCATTAACTGCAACGTTTAGACTCTAGAGTTCCTTTATAATGAGAGTTGAGACGTTGACCCCAACAACAATTAAAATATGTAATGATTTGATAGCGCTGAAAATGGAAAAACAAAACTCTTACGAGAAGTAAAACCATATAGGCTACCTATATTATATTATATACAAATATTAAACGAATTCGATACTTAATTTTATAATGTATTATATTATTTTATAATATAATGTATTATATCTGAAATATAAAATATTATTATTACAACTAGTTTGTCACTGAGAAATAAGGAAAAGCTGTTAACTTGAATTTATTTGAAGCAAAGCGTTACTGGATTATGCAATAAGGTAGGCGATGTTTGGATCCTGTGCCTTAACTCTATTCTCAATTAATTATCTTAGCGTATGCTCGATTACACTACCTCTAGCGCTTGAAAGTAGAACTAGCCGCTGGCGCACAGAGAAACAAAACACAGGAAAATTCGCTCAGTGTCCATTCTCTATAATCCCTATTCGCTGGTTAGACCGTCACTTTTGGTGCATAGAAATATAGGTATAGATAAAGAATAGTTGCAGGAAAAAATTATTATGGCGTATATTGGCATGAGTTATCATTGAATTTTGAATCCCTAGTGTGTTGTAATTTTATCAGTAGCAGTGAAAAATTAAAAACAAATAAGTTTTGTCATAAAAAATTCAATTCATTTCCCCCCGGAAAATGGTACGTATGGGGAAATTTGGATTTTAAATTCAGATTAGTAATATTCACCTATTTTTATTTCGGAGCAAGACAAAAAGTAAAAATTTCTTGTTCAGTGTAATTAATGTAGCTGTAGACATATTGTCGGTTTGATACGTACAGAATATTAATATGGATGCATATTACATTTATATCTTTATGCTCGACCATGTCGAAATGTAGTAATTATACACCTGGTAGCAGTCCTTTAATGCATGCCATTAAAGTACACATATTCATTAAAGTTCAGGTTTTCGATTATTCTCGGATATGCAATCGAAAGACGAGGGAAACGTCACGGAAGCTGGAAATCCAACACTGTCGCAGAAGGTTATGTTCTGTTACTATAATAATTAGCGTTAATTGTAAATAATATTCAAATAAATTCAATTTGTCATCTCGTTTTTCAATTCTAAATCAATTTCCAGGTTATACATTCTCTGCATTACATCAAGGTCAATGACATTATTGTTCCTCGGAAAAAAATCAATACTTTCGCGTCTGCGCACATCTCACAATTTCGAGCTATGAACAAGGTCACTTCCGATCTTCTGTCAGGTACAAATAAAATGAATATTTCTGAATAATTTCAAGTTAGAAATATGGTCAAGCATAAAAAGTCGTATGAAACTTGCCTATAATGGTAATTAAGACGCTCGTATGAAAATTATGAAACGAGCGCAAGCGCTCGTTTCATAAACGAACATACTTGCGTCTTAATTACTATCATTATAGGCTCGTTGCTTAATGTACTAATATTAATCTCCCGATTAAATTAAATTAAATTAATTTAAGTTGAAGATCCGTGAATCTTTTTTCGATCCGCGATCAAAAAAATTTGGGAACCACTGCCCTAGACCATTCTGGTGGTCGCCATTCAATTTTTGTGGTTTTTATTGATGACAACGAAAAAGATACTGATGCTGATGATGGTTTTGGTGGTGGTGATGGCATGAATTCTAAATAAATTACCATTAGCTGTGCTCTCAAGCTTCGCTCTAAAATTGAGCAGTATTGTGCGAGCCATGTGCAAGGAACAGCGTCGCTCAGACCACGACAGTCGGTAGCCCGGTCGACTTAATGTATGATTAAAGGGGACATGTGTAATGGGAGTTACGGTACATTAGTCTGAGAGAAAATGCTCTGACATTTGCTACTTATTGATTTCACGGCAAATGCTAAAGTCGGAGATATCTTACGGCGCAAGCCGAGACGGGTCCTACAAAATACATGTGCATTTATTATTCGTAGGGGGAGGGACGAATGCTGTTTTTATTTTTTTTACTTTAGTAGGTTATTTTACGACGCTTTATCAACATCTTTGGTTATTTAGCGTCTGAATGAGATGGTGATAATGCCAATGAAATGCGTCAGGGATCCAGCATCGAAAGTTACCCAGCATTTGCTCGTATTGAGTTGAAGGAAAATCCCGGAAAAAACCTCAACCAGGTAACTTGGCCCGACCGGGAATCGAACCCGGGCCACCTGGTTTCGCGGCCAGACGCGTCAGGGGTCCAGCATCGAAAGTTACCCAGCATTTGCTCGTATTAGGTTGAAGGAAAACCCCGGAAAAAACCTCAACCAAGTAACTTGCCCCGACCCGGAATCGAACCCGGGCCACCTGGTTTCGCGGCCAGACGCGCTGACCGTTACTCCACAGCGTGTGGACACGAATGCTGTTAAAAGTGTAGGAGACATTTTCCAGAGAACAACTTTCGATTGAATATTAAATTTTGGGGGGGGGGGAAGAAAAAAATTGGTTTTTTATCGTTTTCCGGTAGTTTAATATGTGTAAAATGATAATATGATTTTATTTCTTCTAATTGTGAGCTTTCAACCCTATCTTCAGCAAAAATATTGTTGTAATTTTCTTATCACAAAAAATGTTATCAATTTTTTTTTGTCAAGCGCTCAGTGGAATTTTAAATTTATTTAGCTGATTCTATACATAAATGTATGTTGCATATGCCCTATTTTTCCTACATTTGAATCTTTGATCACTTCCGAGAAAAGTGCTCCCAAAATTGAGGAATTTAACATTGCATGATATGGAAACTTTGACACCATTTTCTGCGCTTTCTTATTTGTGTTACATTGGTGTACTTTTCTCAGAAATTATTGTACCCAGAAGGCTGAAATTAATATACAATATGAATGTGATAACATTTTACAGAGTAGGTTAAAAAAATATGATTTCTATATTCAACAAAAATATAATAGTAATATGCGTTACAAGAGCGGTATGTTGAAGTTTTCATGTTCGAGGAAAAGTTTGAAAAAGCGAAACGTAGTTTATTACATACCTGAAAGAGGAATTTCTAATTAGTTGGAATGAAATCTCCATCTTGGTTTCTGTTCAATGACGGCAAATTTGCAAAACAAAAATATCTATCTTCAACATTGTTGCTTTAAAATGTTTTCTGTGTTTACTATACTCCAGCAGGCCATGATATACGTCTGTCTTTTTTTCCCCCAGTCTATAAATGCGAACTTAAAACAAACGGTAAGGTTATGTAATGATTTATGCCTGGAATCTTATTGATTTTTTCACGGCTTCCTTAATGTTACTTGCATCACGAATGCAGTAACTTTAGTGGAGTTGTAGAGTTTACTTATTTTTTGCAAATATTTAAAAACAATAATTAACAGTGCAATTTAGGTGAAATTGCAATGGTAAGTTTCCAATTTATAATTATTACTATATTGAACGTCTCTAAAAATAATATGTTAAAAGCCTAAAGCAGTAAAATCAATATGTCACTTAAGCGGTAAGAAGAGGGAAATTGTTATGTGTGTTAGGTTGGGAATACTGAATTGGAATTTTAGACTTTCTGCGGATTGGTTTTGTGCGGAAACCAAGCAAATATGCACGATCTCGCACAAAATAGTTTGTAGTAATTCTTAATGCAAAACATGCTATCAGTGATTTTTTTTTCCAACCGCTCAGTGGAATTTTAAATTTATTTAACTGGTGGTATACATAAAGGGGTTTTACATATGCTCTATTTTTTCTACATTTGTATCTTTTATAACTTCTGAGAAAAGTGCATCGGAAATTGCGGAATTTAACATTGTAAGACATGGCAGTACAGTACCCCCTTAAGAAAACAAAACGTTTCTTTGAATATTATTGGTCGGCGCGCATCTACGCCCCGTTTTCTCTGCTACCAGAACTCATCGCCGTGCAACTATTTATTTATCCCTTCTGCTACCTGATTCACCGAGACGCAACTATGCCATGCATAAGCCTCCTGACTGATCGCCACACCGCCTCGAATCTAATGATGGTAACACGATCACACTAGATCATCATTCTTCAAGAAAAGTCTTGATTGTTAATGGCGTTGAAAGAAATGAAGCTTTGTTGGAGAGAGTTGGTGAAGAAAGAATGATGCTAAAACTGATTAGGAAGAGAAAAAGGAATTGTTTTGGTCACTGGCTGAGAAGAAACTGCCTAGTGAAAGATGTAGTAGAAGGAATGGTGAACGGGAAAAAAGTTCGAGGCAGAAAAAGGTATCGGATGATTATGACATTAAGATGTATGGATCATCTTATACAAAGACTAAGAGGAATACAGAAAATAGGAAAGATCGAAGAATGCTGAGTTTGCAGCAAAAGACCTGCCCTTGGTCAGAAAACTGTGTATGAATCAAAATGGCGTTGAGTCGCAGGGGTATCATTAGCAAAGATGACGATATTAAAAAAAAAAAAAAACCATCCCCATAACTTACTAATTTCGCCAGATAATGTTATGATGATGGAACATTGGTTTTGAAAGAAAATGTAGTAGAAATATCTATACTAATAATAAATCTGTAGCCGAAATTTTTCTGGTAATTTTTGATTTTCCAAAAATAATTGGTCCTAACATATATAATTAACCACCCTGAAACCGAAAATCGCTTTTTTGAAATTTTTGTTTGTATGTCTGTCTGTCTGTTTCTCAGCCAGGTGAGTTGGAGATTAGCTTCCAACTCCAACTCCAACTCACCTGGCTGAGAACCCGAGAAGAGTTATTCTACATCAAACGCCGGGAAAGCCTCAAGTCATACATTGTCTGTCTGTTTGTTTGTTACCTTTTCACGCGATAATGGCTGAACGGATTTCGATGAAAATTGGAATATAAATTAAGTTCGTTGTAACTTAGATTTTAGGCTATATGACATTCAAAATACTTTATTTAAAAGGGGGGTTATAAGGAGGCCTGAATTGAATAAATCGAAATATCTCGCTTATTATTAATTTTTGTGAAAAATGTTACATAAAAAAAGTTTCTTTAACAATAATTTTCGATAAGTTTTATTCCTTGAAAAATTTTGATAAGACTGATATTTAATGAGATAAATGAGTTTTAAAATTAAAATAACTACCATCTAAGGCCGTGTAATGAATTAAAAACAAATGACTTCGTCTATAAGGGGCCTTGGACAACAAAAATCGAAAGCTTTGAAAGATAGCCTACAGATAATGTTTCGGCGTTTCTATGAAGTAATATCGGAAGCTAAATTAACCGATTTGTATAATTAATTATTATTTCACCATTGGAAAGTGTAGTTTCTCTAGATGGACATAATGCTATGAAGTTATTACAGTAACTTCTGATATAATATAATATAATATAATATAATATATAATATAATATAATATAATATAATATGTAATATTGTATAATATAATTTAAGTTATTTGAAGGGATCAGAACCATAGTAGGCCAAGCGCCAATTACTGAATACGTAGAAAACAAGGGTTAAAATTAAGTTATTACCATAATTCAATGGAAACCTATAACAAGTAAAATAAAATATACACATTAAATCTAAATGATGTCAATCTTCATTAAACTATGGTTGCATGTAATAAAAATTAAGAAACATGTTAAAGGAATTGTCATTGCACCAAATGAGCGTCTCTGGACCAAAATGATCGCATTTTAATTATTGAATGCAATTTAAATTAAGTAACATATTAAACGATTTATCCTTCTATCAAACACGAATGTTGCCTGGATCAAATGTCCTATTTTAATTATGTAATTACTTTATATTTATTTCTAACGGGTGCAGCGGAGCGCACGGGTACGGCTAGTCATAAATATGGAACTAAAAGATCCGATTTTTACGACTAGAGGAACCAAAGTGTTTCACAAGCACAGCTCTGAGCCATGGTACCTACTTTGGTCCAAGGTTATACAATAAAATAATTGAAAAATACCCAAATTTGGAAAATTTTAGTATCAGAAATTTAAAAAATAGCGTTAGAAATTTAATTTTTAAAGAATAGGCCTATATATTGATTTAATATGTATATGTATTTGTATGATTTAAATTGTTAAAATTGAAATCATATCATATCATATCTATACTAATAATAAATCTGTAGCCGAAATTTTTCTGGTAATTTTTGATTTTCCAAAAATAATTGGTCCTAACATATATAATTAACCACCCTGAAACCGAAAATCGCTTTTTTGACATTTTTGTTTGTATGTCTGTCTGTCTGTCTGTATGTTTGTTACTTTTTCACGCGATAATGGATGAACGGATTTCGATGAAAATTGGAATATAAATTAAGTTCGTTGTAACTTAGATTTAGGCTATATGGCATTCAAAATGCATTATTTAAAATGAGGGTTATAAGGGGGCCTGAATTAAATAAATCGAAATATCTCGCTTATTATTGATTTTTGTGAAAAATGTTACATAACAAAAGATTCTTCAAAAATAATTTCCGATAAGTGTTATTCCTTGACAAATTTTAATAGGACTGATATTTAATGAGAAAAATGAGTTTTAAAATTAAAATAACTGCCATCTAAGGCCGTGTAATGAATTAAAAAACAAATGACTTCGTCTATAAGGGGCCTTGGACAGCAACAATCGAAAGCTATGAAAGATAGCCTACAGAGAATGTTTCTGTGTTTGTATGAAGTAATATCGGAAGCTAAATTAACCGCTTTGTTTAATTAATTATTATTTCACCATTGGAAAGTATAGTTTCTCTAGATGGACATAATGCTATAAAGTTTTTACAGTAACTTCTGATATAATATAATATAATATAATATAATATAATATAATATAATATAATATAATATAATATAATATAATATAATATAATATAATATAATATAATATAATGTAATGTAATATAATATAATATAATATAATATAATATAATATAATATAATATAATATAATATAATATAATATAATATAATATAATATAATATAATATAATATAATATAATATGTAATATTATATAATAAAATTTAAGTTATTTGAAGGGTTCAGAACCATAGTGGGGCAAGCGCCATTTACTGAATACGTAGAAAACAAGGGTTAAAATTAAGTTATTACCATAATTCAATGGAAACCTATAACAAGTAAAATAAAATATACACATTAAATATAAATGATGTCAATCTTCATTAAACTATGGTTGCATGTAATAAAAATTAAGAAACATGTTAAAGGAATTGTCATTGCACCAAATGAGTGTCTCTGGACCAAAATGATCGCATTTTAATTATTTGAATGCAATTTAAATTAAGTAATATATTAAACGATTTATCCTTCTATCAAACACGAATGTTCCCTGGATCAAATGTCCTATTTTAATTATGTAATTACTTTATATTTATTTCTAACGGGTGCAGCGGAGCGCACGGGTACGGCTAGTTGGAAATAAAAATACTAGGTGCGGTATTTTAGCCGCTATTTAACAGCATTTCATTGACGTATATTTCAACCTCATTCGGTAGAGGGCTGTTACAGTTAAGTAGTCTGACATTGCACTACGTTATGAACCTGCATTGCGCAGTGTAGTAACTACCGTACAAGATGGATCCCGAGGGCACTTAACTGTGCAATTACAACGGACTCAAGCTGCGGTGCACACATTAACCAAGTAAATAAATCCGACTACTGAGATACCAACTCGGTATAGCGTGGAGTTGTAGCGACATAAAGCACATCCGGAGTTTGAATAAGAAACAAAATAGGAAGATAATGTGCACAAGGGTGCGAAACAATTGACAGATTTACCCAGACTTCCATTTATGTCGATGAAAACCTAGATGTTATATGTAATTTTTACAGTAAATTCAGCCTTCGGTCGCCCTCGGTAGCGGAATTGATATAGCACTGGCCTTCTGTGCTCGAGGTTGTAGGTTCGATCCCGGCCCAGGTCGATGGCATTTAAGTGTGTTTAAATGCGACAGGTTCATGTCAGTAAATTTACTGGCATGTAAAAGAACTCGTGCGGGACAAAATTCCGGCACACCGGTAACGCTGATATAATCTCTGCAGTTGCGAGCGTCGTTAAATAAAACATAACATCAATAACATTGATTATGGAATTCGACTTGAAAAACGAGATGACAAATTGAATTTATTTGAATATTATTTACAATTAACGCATATTTTCACGTTCATTGAATTGATTCACCTGGCTTTGCTCGATTTCAGTCCAAAACTCTGGTTTGTCACAATTCTTTTCACAGTATTCGAGAACGTAGAGGGTAATATCAGTAATATCAGGATCGAAAGAGAGCTTGAATTTTGAACAAAGGAGAGGAAGTAATTAGAACACCTGCAAAACAATAATTGTTTTCTCTTGTACAAAATTCATCACCCTCGTTTGCACTTTACTTCGCATTCTATATATACGATAATAAGTTTATAAACCTTTATCCCACCGAGGACATGTTTCGCGCTTAAGAGCAGCAGAAATTATTTTTGTATGTAATGCATTAACGATTTGACATTTAGTGAAGTTCTGGAACGAATGAGCTATATAACAACTCTGAGTGGATTGGATGACTCTGAATCACATAAAAGATGTAATTGACAAGAGCGTCTCGACGCATGGACGCCGTCGTTCACTATAGAACCGTAGTAGAAAAACCGTCAGAGAGGGTGTTTTTCTAATAAAACTCGGTTAAAAACAGACTTTCGCATCTTCCCTAAGCTCTCTCTAGTATAACCTTTCCCTTGGGATCAGAGAATTGATTGGAGTGACTTCATTTCATTGCATAGGAATGCTCTGTTATTGAAGTACTATTTGATATTAGGTATTGACGTTGGCATATAACGGCGTATATAAAGCCTTGCGCTAGAAATCCCAACTTTTGACCTATACTAGATCGAAATGGGTAACGTATAGAGACAAATAGTTTCCGTTTGATCGTCTGTAAAAACCAATGGAACTTCTGCTTTTACTATCCACATTTAGAATCACTTTATGACTCTACAGAGCGAAATGCATACGTAAAGGAACGAGGCCTACTAATAAAGCAGTTCATCGTGTAGAGACTCTGTGTTACAGTTTAGCAAACCCGAATCATATTGGAATGCATTTTCGATTTATATTTTCTCTTTTTTTATTGTTAAATAAAATCCTTCACCTATGTGTTTCAAATATCGCTCATACTGCATCTCGGAGACCTGAATTAACTTTTTTTTTCTTGTTTACGAAGTATAAAGGAAAAACTAGCATTTTTAAAAATATCGATTTCGATCATTTTACGGACACACTTTTACAAGGGACAATCAAAAAGTTTCCGGACTGATCTGATTGTAGGCAACACACAGAACATAGGAAACGGAGAAGTTGTCTAGAACCAGGGAAAGGCCTGCAATCTAACTAAATGTATCACTTGAAAGGCAGAGAAGAAGACTATCCATAAGGCGTATATAGAGAGATTTCAGAAAAAATCGCAATAGGTCCTTGATATGATTGCACAAAATCAGATGTGGAGCTCAGTTCTTAAAGACAATCTGACACTGTTTGATAGACTTTCTCAACAGACATGGAAGCTATGATTTTCAGTGATACGCGCATATATGTTTAACGGCACAATAAATTAATACAAGAGTAGTTTCTAAATATATTGATTGCACCTTGTATTGTAACAGAAGAAGAGATTATAAAAGTAATATGCTACTGGAGCTAAATGGCAGTTATGGGCAGTATGGGATGAAGATAAATTCAAACAAGACGAAGACCATGGTTATAGGAAGAAAGATAAAGAAAGTGAACGTGCGAATTCTAAACGAGGAGGTAAAACAAGTGGACAGCTTCAAATACTTGATGTATGCTGTAATGTGTTGTTAATTGCTTTCATTAATCAAGTAATCTTTTCGTACTTTGATTTTTATTGTAATTATAATTGTAAATTGAATATTAATTGTAATTTTATTCTTCATATTGTAGTTGTAATCCCCTGGTAGAGGGGTAGAGAAGGCCTGACGGCCTTATCTCTACCAGGTTAAATAAATAAATAAATTACTACTAAATACTAATACAACATATGCTTGCCACAACTTAAGTGTACCACAACTATAGCTTATAATCACAGTAACAACTCCGGTCCAAGGCTCTATAACATTATAACAGTTAAATTACCAAAGTATTGAATTTGCTAATGCTCTTTATTTAAAGAAATCAATTAAAATTATTGCTTAGAGAACCAATATGAAGTTTCAATTACGTAATATTTGTGGGTTTCTTCCTCTATTTTACTTTTTATTTTTTGTTAATTAATTGAACACTTCTTTTAAAATTTTGTGGAATGCTGTCTGAACACGAGTATGTAGGCTACTCTTTCTGGGGGTCCTACAGTGGTTTTTATATACATACAAAAACAATATGTATTTTTATTCTAGCAATAAAATAATAACAATAATAATAATAATAATAATAATAATATTAATAATAATAATAATAATAATAATAATAATACTTACTGGCTTTTAAGGAACCCGGAGGTTCATTGCCGCCCTCGCATAAGCCCGCCATTGGTCCCTATCCTGAGCAAGATTAATCCAGTCTCTATCATCATATCCCACCCCCCTCAAATCCATTTTAATATTATCTTCCCATCTACGCCTCGGCCTCCCCAAAGGTCTTTTTCCCTCCGGCCTCCCAACTAACACTCTGTATGTATTTCTGGATTCGCCCATACGTGCTACATGCCCTGCCCATCTCAAACGTCTGGATTTAATGTTCCTAATTATGTCAGGTGAAAAATACAATGCGTGCAGTTCTGTGTTGTGTAACTTTCTCCATTCTCCTGTAACTTCATCCCTCTTAGCCCCAAATATTTTCCTAAGCACCTTATTTTCAAACACTCTTAACCTATGTTCCTCTCTCAAAGTGAGAGTCCAAGTTTCACAACCATAAAGAACAACCGGTAATATAACTGTTTTATAAATTCTAACTTTCAGATTTTTTGACAGCAGACTGGATGATAAAAGCTTATCAACCGAATAATAACAGGCATTTCCCATATTTATTCTTTGTTTAATTTCCTCCCGAGTATCATTTATATTTGTTACTGTTGCTCCCAGGTATTAGAATTTTTCCACCCCTTCAAAGGATAAATTTCCAATTTTCATATTTCCATTTCGTGCAATATTCTCGTCACAAGACGTAATCATATACTTTGTCTTTTCGGGATTTACTTCCAAATAATAATAATAATAATAATAATAATAATAATAATAATAATAATAATAATAATAATTATTATTATTATTATTATTATTATTATTATTATACTTCTGGTATTTTTTATAAATATTATTCTGTGTTGAGAAATGAAAGAGAAAAATGACTCTTGCATCTCTTGTCAGGTAAAATGGTCGTTTGCAAGAAAGTTTTATTTTCTTCGAGGTGATATAATAAAGAAAATTGCGAAAAAGGAAGACCACATAAAAATAACAGCTATATTCATTCTGCTTTCTTCAGCATTTTCTTCACTTTAATTTGTAATACGCAGCAAAAGATAATTACTTTGACGTGAGAAATCCTGATTCTCGTGCACGTGGCGTCTATGTTATATGAATCAAGTCCATTCCTCTCAGGCCTCATTTTAGGAGTAGTAACCTTTCACAGCTATTGATTCTGCGCTATTGAACGCTGAAAGGCAAACCCTCGAGTCTTCCCTAGCAAGACACGAGATTGTATCAGAAAGGAAGAACATCCCTATCTACCAGCCTCCACCACTACCACCACATTTCCTTCTGCTTGGGAAGAAGGTAGGTTACGTGTGTGTGTGAAGAAAAGTAGAGAAATCGATATTAACTCATGAATATTAAACTGTTTGCGTTATACAGACTTAACTGATTTTCGTCCTGTTTTAAACTAGATGCAGCTGAACAACATTTGTTCTTCATTCCTGAATTCAGTTAAATATTGACATTTCTAATTATCTGTTTCACTGAAACAGACTGTCTTCAATTTGAGCTAATACAAATGGTCGGTATGATCTGTGGTTTAATAAATAATATCCTCGCCCTCATTCTCATAACGGAATATCAAAATGTCAAAATGACCTTGAAAAGTCTTGGAGAAATCGATGTACAAAGGAAGATTTGTTTTTCTCTTACGTAAGAGAGCTTGAAGGCATTGACTGGTAAATATCCCAGAAGGTCTGAAATAATAATTAACAAGAAAAGTATAGAGCAAGTAAGTCATTTTAATTATGTAGGATGCGATATGCCATTTGAGAATGATGAAGATTTTCAAAATATCTTGGGAAAATCCACGTACTGTACATGTATGGAACAATAAGCGCACTTTGGCAAGAAAAGCGAGGAAGCATAGGCAATGTTTAAATTTTACATGGTAGGCCTAATGGCTGTTTCTATTTTATTATATTGTTCAGAAAATTGAGCACTGAATAGATCGGATCGAAGGAAGATCGAGTCTGCAGAAATGAGATTTCTAAGATGACACATTCGACAAGATGAAATAAGCAATCTCATAATATAAAATAAACTAAATATCTTCAACTTCAATGAGAGGATAATGTAAAAGAAACAAAACTGGAATAATCGTATCTTATGGATGTGCAATGAACAATTAAGAAATGAGGCTTTACTGTACTGCAGTTAGCAGTTTCTTTTGCGTTTATTAGAGAATTTGGTGACCTTGCATTCATAAGAAATTATATATTTTTAAATAAAACTGTAAATACAATACTGAGCGGTTAGTCAAGCCCAATATAATACAGTAGTCGGCCTCGGTAGCGTAATCGGTATAGGGCTGGCCTTCTGTGCTCGAGGTTACGGGTTCGTTCCCGGCCCAGGTCGATGGCATTTAAGTGTGCTTAAATGCGACAGGCTCATGTCAGTAGATTTACTGACATGTACGAGGCACGTCCCTAAAGTAACTTTCCCACTCGTCCCACAGCTAGAAAACAATATGTTGCGCGAAGCGACTGCGTGTACGTGATAGAGTTATGTCCTGGCATGGCGCATGCGCCAGCGGAACTTCCCGAGTGCTCTCAGTAGCTTCGTTGCATTGGTTGCATCCTATTCCAGCTCCCGCCGAGTGTGAAGTGCGGTCAGTGATAAAGTTTTTGAATGCACAGGGCTAGAGATGGTGGAAATAATTTAAATACCGATATATTGATATTGCAATATATTGCAAACCTAATTTCGATAAACGATATATATTGCAGAAAATATATAGGTATATCAAAACGATTCGATATATCGCTATTCCGTTAGCAAATTAATAGATACTAATGCAATTACATTTGCAGGTGTACATTTATTACAATAACCTTACTTACATTTTAGTAGTCTATTCCTTATTAGCATTGAAATTAACATAACAGTCAAAAGATTAAATGTAAAATTGGAACGATAAACAATACATTTTGAATACCATAATTATTATGTAGTTCCTAACCTAAATCAAAATGATGTAGGAGGTAAGATGAGCTTAAATGATACAATGGGAAAGTGTTAAGTGAACTCTATATGGGTCAGTATTTGATAGTGAAACATTCATTCATTCATTCATTCATTCATTCATTCATTCATTCATAGTGTTCCGCCCAATGGCAGGTCTTTCACTCCAAACCTAGCATTCTCCAGGCTTTTATATTTTCTGCCTTCCTCTTTATTATTATTATTATTATTATTATTATTATTATTATTATTATTATATATATTATATTCATAGTATTCTGCTCAAGGGCAGATCTTTCACTGCAAACCCAGCATTCTCCAGTCTTTCCTACTTTCTGCCTTCATCTTTGTCTCCGCATATGATCCATGTAGTCTATCATCTGATATCTTCTTCTGCTTCAAACTCTTCTCCCATTCACCATTCCTTCTAGTTCATCCTTCAGTAGACAGTTTCTTCTCAGCCAGTGACCCAGCCAATTCCTTTTCTGCTTTCTGATCAGTTTCAGCATTATTCTTTCTTCGCGCAACATATGGTTTGCTAACTGTGGGACGAGTGGGAAGTTACTTTATGGACGCACCTCGTACAAGAACTGCGGAATAGGATTCCGGCACATCAGCGACGCTGATTTAACCTCTGCAGTTGCGAGCGTCGTTAAATAAACCATAATTTTTTTATAATATTGGGGAACTAAAGCAAAAGAAGATTTTAAATTAATTTCCATAGGATTGGCAGCACTCTTATGCACCCTCAAGCTGCTGCCTCTAAACAAGCACTTGTTATAGAATACTCGCTCGAAAATCATCCAAGTACAGTAAGTTCACTTGTTTAAGTTCTGTAGCAATGTGGAATGCACCAGCGACCTTTGCTCTTTGGTAAGACTGTATTCAACCCGAACCATTAAATTCGATCAGTTTATAGCCGAGAAAGTTAGCGAAGTTTTAGTAACATACGGAAACAGGTCAGGACTGCTTTGTTCGCTGACGTAAATGAGTATAGAAATGGCTTCCATTGTAATTCCTTCAATACGTTACCTCGTGCTGTTCCGTTTAAGGGTTCTTGAATTGAATGCCAGTGCACCATTGTAGTAAACAACAGCAATAAAATGTATCCACTTTAAAAGATACGATTTTTCTTGCCATTGTTCAGCATGGTCGGACTGCATTAGAATCGATAATCCAATCTCCCTTATCGCGAGTCTCTAAGGTACCACACTGAGAGATGAGGACTCAACATTTCATCTGCGAGCTTTCCTCTTGAACAGGGTGTCCATAAAGAAGTTCATTTTCAAAATACTCAGTAGAGTTTGGAAGATATACACGCAAAGAAGTTTTTTTGTGGATTTTACCCCAGTCTTCATTAGGGACTTAAATCAAATGTACAGTAGGTTAACGTGAGATTTCTATATTATGGTGTAGTTTAATCATGTCTGGATGGTGCTTTACGCCGATCCAGTCTATAGATCAGCCGTGGCGAAAATATGACTCACGAGCACATTGTGGCTCGCAATGATAGTTGTGAATTTCTCTTACATCCTGCCTTCCCCAAACCCCACCTTCTCACTCACTGGAATCAAACTCCGTTCCATTTGCTTATTTGTCTCTGACCTGCGAGTGGCGTATCGTCGCAATGTCTCTCTCGAAACCATGTACCTCTACAAAAACTGAAGTTTCAAGGAGGATAGGAGGACGCATTTTTTTGCTGCCAATATGATGAGAATATTAAATGTATAATTTGTTCACAAGTATTACGAGGAAAACGGTTGTATGACATAAAATGACATACTACATGTCACTCATGAAACATTAAAAGGTGATGTATTATTATTATTATTATTATTATTATTATTATTATTATTATTATTATTATTATCTCTGTACGTCGATCCCTTTTCAGCAGATGTACGAATAATGCCGTTAGATCTTCAATTTAAACTCACAGATTTACAATGTGATATTAAATGAAATCTAGATGTAAGGACTTGACAAATGTTGAACTTTTAAAATCTTTGCCAAAATATAAATATCCGAAGCTTTGTTCTTTCGCTTGCCCTATTGAAGCCATGGTCGCTACAACTTACGTTTGTATAAAATTATTTTCAACAATGACAATAGTAAAAACCAAATTTAGATCACGACTGACAGACAAATACCTTCGTGATCAACTACGACTGGCAGTAAGTGACATAATTCCTGATTTTGAAACTCTGCCGCAGAGACATTCTGAAGACAATTAATAGGTTATGATAATGTGTCCTATGTTTTCTTGTTCATTTCTTTCTTTGTTACACGTACTAAACATTAGTTTGTAAACTTATA
Source organism: Periplaneta americana (assembly GCF_040183065.1). NCBI lineage: Eukaryota > Metazoa > Arthropoda > Insecta > Blattodea > Blattidae > Periplaneta > Periplaneta americana. Next base: position 46,358,423 of record NC_091120.1, read on the forward strand.
CTGTATAACATTATATTTAAGCGCTTGACATAAGGAAAATGAAATCCGTTAATAAGTCAGACAGTTTTCACTTCCCCTTCGGGTGTCCACCTCCCTCCATAGGTACTATGTACGTTGCAGGTTACACAGTGGCTCGGCGCACGATGACATTTTCGCCACGGCTGCTATAGATTGAGAACTACCCAAGTCTAAGCAGATACAGCCGTGGGCGGAATCGTAGAGGTGAAATAGAAGTCACCCGACTTATAGACCTGGAAGAATGAAAGAGGAACTGGCAAATTATAGCAGTAAGATATATCAGTATGGATCGGAATTATTTGCTTTATAAAGTACTATTACTACTTCTTATATACAGGGTGATTCACGATGATTTACCGTCCCTTACGGAGCTTATTTCCGAAGACATTCTGAGCAAAAAATGTCATATGAACATTTGTCCTCATCTCAATTTTTTAAGAATTACACTAATTTGAAGTTGTTTGTAAAATATCATTATTCTTTAATTTTAACGGTAAAAGAATATTACAGATAAAGAATGAACTATTCTGGAGTATCATTTCTTTAATTGGCTAGTATTCTGAAGCTAAAACTGTGTTGTGAATTCTATAGTTGCTTCGTACGGACACACTAAAACACACCCTTATCAAATTCTCAACACACAGATCAATTTCAGAACACACTCACTATTTGACTCCACTTTTCAACGCGTAAACACACCCCTACAACAGGCAACGATATCTAGATGACGCCAGGATCTAATAAGCTCTGATGATGCTGTACAGTATACACCGTAACGGCTATAAGCCATACGTGCTTATATAATTAACACTAGTAAGTTAGCCATTTTATCAATCATTTGTATTTAAGAGTTAAAAGTAGTGTACTCAAGATTCAAGATGGATAAAAACTTACATTTTCTTACGCATTTATCACAACAATTGCTACAAATCACACTGCTGTTGTAAATTCTTCAAGACTGTACATTAGGATGCATAATTAAACTGTAAAGAATCAAGTTCCTAGGGTAATCGTATGTTTTGTAACTTTTTTTTTTATAAGGGCGTAATACTGATATCATTTTTAGTCAAAAATTGAAAAATAAAATATGTACAAAGCAATTAAAAACATACTTTTAGCTTCAGAATACTAGCCAATTAAAGAAATGACACTTCTGAATAGTTCATTCTCTATTTGTAATATTTTTTTACCCTAAAAACTAAAGAAAAAAAGTATTTTACTAACAACTTCAAATTAATGTAACTTTGAAAATATTGCGATTAGAACAAAATTTTATGTAACATATTTTGCTCAGAATGTCTTCGGAAATAAGCTTCGTAAAGGTCGGTAAATCCTCGTGAATCACCCTTTTTATCCAACACAAAGCCTTCCATCTAGGTATTAATTGGACGTTCCGGCTATACTACTTCTGTGCTACTATTGTTGCTGCTGCTGCTACTACTACTACTTACACCAGTCCAGACAAGTAGATACCACTTAACAGTAATTAATTGGGTATTCTTTTATTGCAGGTATGTAAAGCAACAGCTTTGAGTGCCATTTACAAGATTCTCTTGCCACATATTTGAAGAATAGTTGCTAAGGTATGTAATTTACTCAACATTAAGTATAAGCTTCTAATATTTACGTTTTGATGTATTACATACTTAAATTGATCAATTTTAAATAACTTACTAATCCACTTCGGCGTTTGACTTGCTGGTGATTAAATTTTGGGGATGTAGTTGAACCTCGGCTAACCTAATTTGTAGTTTATGATTTAAAAAATGATATTTCACTGTTGCGAATCTATGATCTTCTGCAGTGCTTTGACATAGAACAACTTGAGAATTGGCTGTCAAATAAAACGAAACTAACTTTCGTCCCTTTTTTCGGAGAAGAGCGCGAAGGCTAGCACCTCAACCTAAGGCTTATTGTGTGATCGCAAAATATATCGTGGACTGATTGATGGAGTCCCTAGGACGGCGTTCCTGTAACTACGTGAATCACTGCTTAGTGCCATTGTATCGATTCAGCTACAGCATCCATTTCTGACGGAGTCCGCGCGTGAACAGGTACGCTCCTCCGTCTTCCTGTTGATGTTATGCCGCCTTCGATGGCGTTTGTTCGCAAAATTCACGTACTACGTCTTGCTGCATCCTATATTGACCTAGAGATTGCGGCACCATAAATAGGCTATCGCAACTCACCAAGGCGACATCTGTCCGAGGGAGCTACACTCCCTCGTCTGATGTAGTCCGCTATGAAAACCTCTACGCCTCCCTGGGATCTGTACAGCTCATCCAGACAGATGACATCTGTAGGTGAATCACGGTACCACATCTACCCGATCCCCTTGTCGACCTGAAACTATTGAAGATGATAGAGGAAGTTGAAGTTAGTGAAGGCGAAATGAGTTCGAAATCCAACCCCGAAAGTTACCCACCAATTGTGCTTCAAGTGGTTTAGGAGGAAAATCTCGGAAAAGCCCTAACCAGGTAACTTGTCCCAACCAGAATTTGAACCAGGGCCCACCCGTATCACGGTAAAAGACATGCTAACGGTTACTCCGCAGCGGTGGACTTTACTCTCACTGAACGAGATATGAAACGCCGTTGCTGGTTGAGAATGAGCGAGCTGGCAACGTCGCAATGTCATCCTCAATTGTCTGTTGATCCATTGGATCCGATGCTAATTGGTTGAGACCCGGACGAAAGCGATGGATTTTAAAGGATTATAAAATCTCTAAATCTCTAAAATCCTACTTCCTTTGTGAGGCAACTCAAGTTACGGATTGCGTTGCTTAAATTTACAGCGGGTAATAGAATCATGTTCTTGAGATAAGGTCCCATGCAATATTTTACGACCATTTCTCATTCATTTTGAATTTATATGCTGAATAACGTCTATAGTTGAAAGCTCTTTAAAATAAACTAGAGAATAAAACGCAACGTGGTGTTATCCTTACTGGATATTTCAGTCATTCTCTTACTGTGTCTATTTGACACGAAGTATGAGATCTCGTACATGAAGTGTATAAGATAACATATTCTGGTTATTTCAGCAACAGCACACAGTTCAAATTGAGAATCTAAATATTTCGGAAAGTGCATTGTGATTAATGTATTCTACTTTGTGGAGACAGAAAGTTTTTGTTGTGGCGTGTGTCGAGTTATGTGACAGTTACGGAATGTCTAAAATAGGAGTTACTGTCAGAATGACAGCCGTGCATTAGTCGTAAGTGACAAGTTTTGTGACTGTGGTGGAGTTGATGACGGGTTTTCAGGCTGGAATCTTTAGTCACACGTGTTTCATCTACCATGCGCAATGGCACTTTCCATTCTTGCTCCATTTTGATTAGTGGGAAATATTCCAATGTTCATAAAAGATCTAGTGCTGTAATTCTGAATATAATTTTATGAAATTTATTTACTAATTTCCTCTTTCCGAATAGCCTAATTTCACATGTTGACTGGTCTTCTTTGTTATTTTAATTTCTCTTCAAATGCAGAACTAAAATGGAGAGAATATTTCTTTGTTGGCCGTAACTCTTTTGGAAATATCTTAAATTTGGTAACGGATTTAAACGTATATAAATCAATTCATATTTACTTGTTGATTTGATAAGTTTCTTACTAATTTTAAAATGAAAGAACGGGAGATGTAATGTAGATGTCTATTTCAAGCTTCATGAAAAATTGTGCGTAATGAATGAATAGCAGTAACGTAGAATTTGTTCATTTTAAAGTTCCGCACATTAATGAGGCCGTAATTGTGGAAGGAGTATTTATCTGCCCGCATATAAAAACACTTACGAACTGCTTTAATGTTAGCTATTAAATAAAGCTGAAAATTCTTTCTGGTTTCCGTTAAAATATTTCAAGAGTTCTTTGAGAATCACATAATCTAAAACAGGTAGGTATAATACTGACGTTTGCAGAATACTTGTTTAGGTTGAGGATTACATTATCGTGCATAGTTAAATACAAAAAGGTACTACTGCTATCACGAGAGCAATTTTACATGACAAAAATTAGGTCTCTTTCATAGAGGACAAATGTTGGAATATTCGAACTTTAATATAAATGAGTAAATACGATCATTTTTCTCTTGCTGACTTATGGAAAAGGTCATGTAGACCTAATGAAAATAAGATGAAGGGTACATTTATTTCATTATTTGGGAGGCAACTTTCTAAATATAAATTTTCACTTACTTTATGAGCCTCCTTTCTGTCACTTGTTTATAATACTGCTTGAACACGATCAAATTTTCATCACTTCATAAAACTTTTCAAGACTTATAGATTTATTAATTTGTCCTACAGAATGATATCCGTAATATTTACAATTAATATTTGAGGAGAAAAATTCGCTCCGGCGCCGGGGATCGAACCCGGGTCCTTGGTTCTACGTACCAAGCGCTCTGACCACTGAGCTACGCCGAATTCAATCTACAAATATTAATTGTCAATATTACAGATATATTCTGTAGGACAAATTAATAAATCTATAATATTCTCATAGCTAGCAGTGCATATGCCTGTACAGATTACTGTGCACTTAACTGCGGATTCCCAGCCAAACAAGTCACTCAGCTGAGTGCGCCCCTAGTATATTGGCAGTTGACATTGGACATATACGTCAACATATATGCCTAATTTTGAGTCAGGCCACAAATGGAAACATTGAAGGAGGACAGTTCGATCCGGTGCTGTGGATTGAATTCGGCGTAGCTCAGTGGTCAGAGCGCTTGGTACGTAGAACCAAGGACCCGGGTTCGATCCCCGGCGCCGGAGCGAATTTTTCTTCTCAAATTTGCAAGACTTGTCAATACTTCAAAAGTTTTTTTTGTCAAATCATTACAATAATATAAAAGTCTTTGACTGTCTTGATGAGTAAATAAAAACATCTTCTAATTGATCAAAGACTTCACAGCCCTTTGAAAGAATTGACTAATGGGATTCGAAAATATTATGGTGCCAAGAACCACGAAAACGTGGCGCCTGGACCGAGAAAACGTTATTGAGAGTTCAATTATATATGTAAGAATTAAACCTATGTTTATACGCCATATGTTCTATGTAATACCACAATAAAATGAAGAAAAGTAGTGGGTACGAGGAAAATACAAGACTGATATCTCGATAAGTATCGGGACATGTATTTTTTAAATGAGGAAGATTCTAACCCGTATATCCTAGGAAAATACCAATCGTAAATATTTTATTAAAATAATATTCAGCCATAATATTCTTCGTTTTGCGATGGGTACCGAACAGTTAAGAATTACAAATATTGTTTTGTATAGTGTAGTTATTCACCAAACGATTTACATGTTTATTTTTTATTTTAGTAGGTTATTTTATTACGCTTTATCAACATCTTAGGCTATTTAGCGTCTGAATGAGATGAAGGTGATAATGCCGGTGAAATAAGTCCGGGATCCAGCACCGAAAGTTACCCAGCATTTGCTCATATTTGGTTGAAGGAAAACCCCAGAAAAAAAAACTCAAACAGGTAACTTGCCCCGACCGGGAATCGAACCCAGGCTACCTGATTTCGCGGCCAGACTCGCTAACCGCTACTCCACAGGTGTGTACTTTACATATTTGCGTTGCAATATTTCATAGTTGGGTTTACGTAGGCTAAATGAACTCGAAGCGCATGGTTTTTAAAATCTTGTCAAAATTTTAGCAATCTGAAACAGTATTTGACAAATCTTTTTGATTATTGATCGGTCTTTGACAAGTTTTCTTGTAAAGTATTGAATTATAAGAAAAATTTGATCATGTACAAACAGCTTAAGTGACAGCCACATAGAACGTATCTGTTCGTTAAGTGCATTGCGCTACCTTCTTAGTGGTCATAGAAGGCTGGAAGGTTCGGAGCGTGTAATCTGATAGAGGACTATGTTTCGCCATTAGCCCGGCTGGCGTGCGTCTTAATACGATACTGATGTGGTTTCTGTAGAATGTTCAGCAGCAAGTATGCCATCGCAGAATTGCATTCCAGCCTTATGGTCGCTAAGAAATCTTCTCAACAGTACAACGCATCGCTAAACGTTGTGGTGCTGTGGTTTTAGCTCCTGTACCTTGTAGGTTGTAGAAGCGGGCATATTTCAAGAGACAGGGTTTATAAACATCCAATCTCTGTTCCTGAAAATAAATTAGTTTTTGGAAAGACAAAACATAAGTAGTCTATGGGTATGTCATCACTATTATTATCAACAGTAATCTCACTAGAGGTTTTGATTTATCTAGAGAAAATCAAAACTCGAGTGGGATTTAATTGACTATTACACGATTAGAAGAAAGTAGGCTATATAAAGATTAGAAGTAACAAAGTGTACAATAAAATATTAATTGGCTTACGAAAATACAACTGTCTGCAAATGTATTATTGTACCATCTCAACATTACGCTAGATGGCAGCAGTGTTTTATGATGATGTTTTCTTGTTACCGGTATCAGTTGTGCCAACTATGGAATCATCATTGAACTCTGTGGACTGTTACTAGTCAAGAAGGCTTTGTTGATTCAGTTTAATTTTTATTAAAAAATTTGCATTCCATTTCAATCATCCGGATCCCAGTAATCAACGTCACTTGACAGATGATTTTCAATAAATCTTAGTATTAAACAATCTCTGTTACGTGACTATCCATAATATATAGCAGAAGCTATAACAAACATAACCTAAATAATATAAACAAGTGTTAGAAAAGTTTTAATTAGGGATGATGAAATAAACAAGAAACGTTTTAATTAACGATGATGAAATAAAAATAAACATGGATAATTTTAAAAGAAACAATTATTGAAAGTACAATTTTCAAATTAGAATGTTTTGGTGGTTCAGTTGATGTTATATTGGACGTGTGCGTAAAAGAAGTGAATTCGTTGGTGTACATGGTGTATCCCTCAACTCATTCAGGATTTCCGAATGGTGCTCTTCATATATGACCAGTGATCTTTATTAATTCTTGTTCTTGAATGCCAAAATGCGAGTCATATTTGAAAGTGATGTGCATCGACTGGAGTGGTTTGTAATTTTCTGTTTTTTGACGGCCAGACCAGTGCAGTTTGAAATGTTGGCAAACAAATGCTAGGCTAGTGATAAAAATAAACAAATGCTAGGAACTCGATAAAATTGTGCGGTAAGCGGCCATGATTGGTTGAAAGACGTCCTTTCGTACCGTTTTATTGGTCGAAAGTAGTGTGACGTAGTAAAAGTGTAATAGTCATGAAAAAAATCATTCTCATTATTAAGACTATTTGCATTTTAGTAATCATAAGCATTGTCATTATCATACATAACACGAGAATGTTTTCATATTTTTGCTTAAATGGTGAATTTCATTACAATAATTCTGCAGTGCTTGGAAAAAGTGACATAAGTCAGTTTCCACAAACCATTTTTGATAATTTATTGACAACTTACACTGGTTTATGTCGATTTGATTTATTTGTGTATGAATTATTGTAATGGGAGAAATACTTATGTATTTTTTTCCAAGCGAGCAGATATTGTGTAAGTTGTCAATAAATTATCAAAAAGGTTTGTGAAAACTGACTTATGTCACTTTTCCCAAGCACTGCAGAATTTGTTCTGAATATTAACCCTTTCCGCTCGAATGAGTCCATTTAGAATCACTAACATTTCTCTAATCTCTGAATCAAATGCTTTGCCCGATGATTCCATTTGGTACCCTCAGAAGAAGTTTCTTTCTTTACCGATAGAGTGCAGCACCCGCCGGTTCCTTGGCGAGCTGTTGTTAGGACGGCGATTGCTTTTTTTTTCTCTCTCTCTCCATGGTGTCTCTATGGCCTTATGCACCCATAATTGTGGAAAATCAAAACTACTTCAGGTCAGAAAGAGTTAATACTACAAACTAAACTATATTTTTCGTTTTTAAATTTGCCTTCCAGCTAATATACAATATTTTACATAAAATAAAATAAAATTTTCATATTGCTTTATTCATGTGACATAAATTCAAAGCTAAAAGGAATTATGTCATTGTTATAAATTATTGATTACAAGCGAGATATTTCGATTTATTTAATTCAGGCCTCCTTACAACCCCCCTTTTACTTTTCTCCATGGTGTCTCTATGACCTTGTGCACCCATAATTGTGGAAAATCAAAAACAAATTCAGGTCAGAAAGGATTAATTCTACAAACTAAACTATATTTTTCTTTTTTAAAGTTGTTATCCAGCTGATACATCATATTTTAGATAAAATAAAAAAAAATACAATTTTCATGTTGTTTTATTCATGTGATATAAATTCAGAGCTAAAAGGAATTATGTCATTATTATAAATTATTGATTACTACCGAGATATTTCGATTTATTTAATTCAGGCCTCCTCATAACCCCCCTTTTAAATAGAGTATTTTGAATGACATATAGCCTAAAATTTAATTTACAACGAACTTAATTTATATTCCAATTTTCACATAAATGGGTTCAGCCATTATCGCGTGAAAAGGTAACAAACATCCAGACAGACAGATAGACCGACAGACATACAAACAAAAATTTCAAAAAAGCGATTTTTGGTTTCAGGATAGTTAATTATACATGCTAACACCAATTATTTTGGGAAAATCGAAAATTACCAGAAAAATTTTGGCTACAGATTTATTATTACTATAGATTAAATAATTATGTGACTAAAATTCATTCTTCTGTGTAAAAACTGTACTATCTGTTATACCTCTGTGACAGTGGATGAATGTTTAATGTGAATTAAAAATCATTTTGTTGATGTACAGTTTTATCCTTCCACCAAAAACTAAAAAAAAAAAACTGACATAATGCTTTTTAACTCTTGTCGATTCTATATTAAGCATAATATACGTAATACATTAAATTCACAACGTATTTAACGAAATACCCTTCGATTTTGTAACTCATTTCACTAAATGCCCAGCGAAATAGTGACAGGTTTACCACCGAAATCCCCTATTTTACTTCATCAAAAATATCACCTTAATGATTATGCCTTGTATCAGTTTCTTATTCCGAGCGCTTTTTAACAAGATTCGCAAGAAAGCTAGAGTAACATTTTTCTTCAAGTAATGTATTAGACATCCATCAATTTTTCATACTCATTCATGTATCAATGAAATGAGTGTAACATTAAACCACGATGGAGGAATAAAGCATAATAGGTTTCATGCGTCTGAAACATGGAACAATTTGTTTCCGTAATTTCAATTTACGCCTTTGAAATATATTTCTCCACGGGGTGGATATCAGATCCCTTTCTGTTCATCGTCGTTCTTACATAATGCTATTAATTTTCCTACAGTTTGCTGTACGCACGTCATTTCTTTTATTGTAACTTTGATCGCTAAGATTTTCATCTTGAGAGTACTCATATTTCCTGCCATTAATCTTCTAAAAATTGAGGAGATATATTTGTAAACGAGGAATATGTAAAGGACTGTATATGCCTGGAGGAGCATCGCTGTCATTGTCCCTGCTTCTGACAGAATCTAATTTTCCCTCCCTTTCTCTCCCCTTTTTTCATCTATTCAGAAATCTTTGATTACAGCACTGATTATAGTGAACGCTACTACTGTATAATGATTACAACACTGATTATAGTGAATGCTACTACATAATGATTACAACATTGATTACACTGAACACTACTACTGTATAATGATTTCAACACTGATTATAGTGAATGCTACTGCTGTGTAATAATTACAACACTGATTATAGTGAAAACTACTACTGTATAATGATTACAACATTGATTATAGTGAACGCTTCTACTGTATAATGATTACAAGTCGACCTGGTGGGGAAGTTGGTATAGCACTGGCCTTCCATGCCCAAGGTTGCGGGTTCGATCCCGGGCCAGGTCGATGGCATTTAAGTGTGCTTAAATGCGACAGGATCATGTCAGTAGATTTACTGGCATGTAAAAAAACTTCAGAGGGACAAAATTTCGGCACATCCGGCGACGCTGATATAACCTCTCCAATTGCGAGCGTCGTTAAATAAAACATAACATTAAAAACAACATGATTACAACATTGATTACACTGAACGCTATAACTCTGTAATGATTACAACACTGATTATAGTGAACGCTACTACTGTATGATGATTACAACACTGATTTTAGTGAACGCTACTAATGTATAATGATTACAACACTGATTATAGTGAACGCTACTACTGTATAATGATTACAACACTGATTACACTGAACGCTACTAATGTATAATGATTACAACACTGATTATATTGAAGGCTAATACTGTATAATGATTACAACACTGATTATAGTGAACGCTACTAATGTATAATGATTACAACACTACTGTATAATAATTACAACACTGATTATAGTGAATGCAACTACTGTATGATGATTACAGCACTGATTATAGTGAACGCTACTACTGTATAATGATTACAACACTGATTTTTATAGTGAACGCTAATACTGTATAATAATTACAACACTGATTATAGTGAACGGAGGAATCCCGTTTAAAATATTCACACATCCTAACACTACTGACAATAACAATCACAAACTGCATGAAAGTTTCCCGCAATTATGGGAATTTGAAGAATTCCTCTGGCGCTTTAATGAAACTTATTATATTTCATGAGCATCACTTATGGATAAATTAACTCCTAAATACTTTATATGAACAAAATATGTCGAACAGTTCGAGTAAAACAACTTTCTTTAGGCCTACAGATTTGATCATACATAAGAGATTGATCAACCAAATGCAATTTCAAGACAACTCTTCTCAATTTCTGTATACTGCTATCTAGCGACCGTAAAAGAAATGACGTTGTAACCCTCATGTAATTGCATAGCTTCAAACTATACTTCCATCTAACGGTCATTACCAAAAGTTCATTTTCGACAGTGGAGATCCTAGCGATCGTTCTCTTTTTTATGTCACCATGTTATAACATGGGAATTTCCAGTCTGTTACAGGCCTCTTATATGTGGTCAGGGCCTGTATTTTTTTTTAAATGTGTGTTTCCGCAAAAGTCTCTAAATTGATTTGTTTGCAATATCACATTACTTCGTCTAATGAGAAACAAGTGTCATGACACAAAAATGGACATTGTACTTTTATAAATTATAATTCATTTCAGATTTGTACGAACGTATTTCTTTTATGTTGATCATTTTACAAATGAAATTCGTGGAACTCGTTACATTTAATGTTATATATTACACTGAGTTCGTTAGCAGATAATTCTTTTCTGCTACAAAAATATTCTACAGCAATAAATGAAATTAATAGAATGCATGCTAAAGGCACATACCTGAATTAATGCGGAAGCTTGTTAGTCCAAAGTAATTTGTTCTTTCAACGCTACTGACGTCCAATACTACTTTAATTTTATCCCAAGTAAAATCCCCTTATACAAATTCTCTCATGTATATTGTTTAAGTCCTAACGTGATGCTGTGCGATGTAGCCACTCGAGTTCGTGGCGCGTGGTTTGGTACCGCGAGATCTCGGAAGGAAATTTAATCTGTAATACTTTGACAAAGGCCAGTAGTAAGAGCTATTTAACTTGAATTTTAGTATTAAAATGTTACGTTGAATATTTCATCAGCATCTCTAATATAAACTAATTAAGTAATGTATTATTGCATTTTCAGAGGAGGCAGAACTAAATGTAATTCATTTGTAAAGAATTTGAAATGTCGACGTAATTATTTTCGTATGTAATACAGAGTGTCTGACCATCACGCAGAACACGACTAGGGTTAGACACTTTTCCTCGTTGAAATTCTGTAACTCGCAGCGCTTGTATTTTATTTTTAATAATGATTGAAACAAAGAGGTAGGTAGAAATGGAAAAGATTCGAGGATGCTGGATTTGCAGTGAAAGACCTATCCTTGGATAGAAGAGTATGAATGAATGATTGATTTATTTATTATTTATTTATTTTTATTTATTTATTTATTTTACTTTATTTATTTTTTTATTTATTTATTCATTCATTTATTCACTCATTTATTCATATTTTTATTAATTAATTAATCCATTTATTTATTTATTTACTTATTTATTTATTTACTTATCTATTAATTTATTCATTTTTATTTATTTATTTATTTATTTATTCATTTATTAATTTTTATTCATTTATTCACTTATTTACTTATTCATTTATTTACTTATTTATTTATGTACGTATTTATTTTTTCATTTTTTATTTATTTATTTATTATATATTTATTTTTATTTATTTATTTATTTTTATTTATTTATTTTTATTTATTTATTTATTTTTATTTATTTATTTTTATTTATTTATGTTTATTTATTTATTTATTCATTTATTTCTTTATTCATTCGTTTATTCAATTATTTATTTATTTATTTATTCATTTAATTATTTATTTTTTACTTATTGATTTATTTACTTATTTATTTATTTATTCATTTATTTATTTATTCATTCATTTTTATTCATTTATTCACTTATTTATTTATTCATTTTTTATTTATTTATTTACTTATTTATTTACTTATTTATTTATTCATATACTTATTTATTTACTTAATTATGTATTTATTTATCCATTTATTATTTATTTATTCATTTTTATTTATTTATATATATATATTTATTTATTTATTTATTTATTTATTTATTCACTCACTCACTCATTCACTCACTCACTTATTCACTCCACTCATTCATTCACTCACTCAGTCAGTCACTCACTCACTCACTCACTCACTTACTCATTTATTTATTTATTTATTTATTTATTTATTTACTTATTTATTTATTAATGGTCAAGCATAGGTATTCGTTAATGGAGATTAAATGTAATTAAGATTAAATATAAACGAATAATATGTTGCTGAATAAGCTAATTCCATCATAAAGTGCCGATGCAATGTTTCCGCCACAGTTTTATTAGTCACCTCCAAGCTAATTGGCTTAGTTGTCAGCAAGACAACTCATATTGCCCCGGTTTTTCTTGGCTTTCATCGGGCGGAAAGACAAACGTCGGGATGAGTCCTAAAAGAAACGGGCCACTAACTTCCTCCCTTCCTTCATAATGTTTTCCCTTTCATTTTCTTAGAGGTTTTGTAAATTCGTGTCGTTCGCTTGCTCTTCGGCTTTAAACTCGGAACCAACCCTAAATGCCTACGTGTGTGTGTGTGTGCGTGCGTGCGTGTGGTACAACATATTTCACATTAATAAAGAATGAATCTTGATTGCGTCTCCGACTTCTGCCACTTCTCGCTTTAACTCATGAATATCTAGTTTTATTTTATTTCCTAATAAATTTAATAAAAATACCCAATTTAACACAACAGCAACTCTATTGCACCCGAACGACAGATATTTATATTAAGTGGAATAATGAATATAAAGTGTTGTTGTTATGTGTGGCAGTGTAGCCAGAGAGTCTGAATTATTTGTAAGGTTTTCACTGGGCTCTTTTCGCTAGCACTCCTGGTGGGAAAGGATTCTTCGATATCTCGTAGAGACTGGATGCACTCCCCGTTATCCTAGACTGAGAACCATCAGCAGTTACAGATCCAATAAAACTTCTTATGGATTGGAAACCTTTCTTCTTGTCTGTTGTACCGTTTCAATCTACTCCTTCTCCTACTAACGGACCTCTTTGTTGCTTAAACTCTACTCAGCTACAATTTTGTAGTGGGTTAACGGACCGCTTGAGAGCCTCCATAAATTTTAAACCTGTAATATTGAATTTGTCTTCCATTTTTATTATAAAACCAACTTAAAGTATCCATAAGAAAAAAGAAATAAGTTTTTGACTGAACTTTTATCTGAAATATTTCAGTTAATGATTTTTTCTTGCAATAGATCACGAAACTGTTGAATAGAAATTACAATTTAATAATAAACGTGGGCAACTTGTGCGGTGTACTCCCACTTTGTACTCTAGCTTGGATTCGAATTCACCTTTGACTGATTAGACCTACTTGAGTTTCGTTTCTTTGGATTTCCCAAGGAAAACTCTTGGCTGCTATTCGACAGGAGTAGGCTACGAGCCTGCACCGGGTTTCCCCTTCTCCCTTCCTCATAATTCTTTACAGATACGTATCTCGCGTGGTGTGCAACTTGAAAATATGTTCAATTTAGATATTGAACAAATTTTTCAAGCAATAAAATCTGCCAAATTTGGTACAAAGCTGCAGAACAGTATGAATATAGGTACTATCAGAGGGATGATACATGGCGCTGAACAAAGTGATTTACATTTTGAACTAATATAATTTCAAGATGGTAAATAAATGAATAGTAACTTTAAAGATATCTCATTATGTAAATTTTGAACAAAATTGATTACAAATTTTTCCTACTCTAAGAACTGGCAGTTTTATATTTAACAATGTTTTGGTCCACTTATGATTGTGAGTCAGACGTTTCCGACATGAATCATATTAAACTAGTTCTCGAAATAAGCTAACGAAGGCTCATCTTGAAAATGCCGTAAGATTGGCCACTACTTCTTATTCTCGATTTCAAATTGAATGTTGAGGTGCATCGCTTTCATTTTCTCACTAAATAAAGTTCTTGTTACCTCCAGTTATCAAATAATTTGTGATTATGTTAATTCATTTCAATAGAAATAATCGCTAATTAAAAAAATCTTTAGTTCTGTGTTACAAAATCGAATTTCCCTTCATTGGTCCACTGTTTAAATTATGGAAGTCACAGTGATCCTCAGTAAAATGCAATTGAGAATCACTGGCTTATTCCATATTCAGAGTTGTTTTGCCTTCACTATAATCAGTGTTGTAATCATTATACAGAAGTGTTATGATCACTATACAATAGTAGCGTTCACTATATACAATAGTGTTGTAATCACTATACAGTAGTAGCGTTCACTATAATCAATGTTGTAATCATTATACAGTAGTGTTGTAATCACTATACAGTAGTAGCGTTCACTATAATCAATGTTGTAATCATTATACAGTAGTGTTATAATCACTATTCAATAGTAGCGTTCACTATATACAATAGTGTTGTAATCACTATACAGTAGTAGCGTTCACTATAATCAATGTTGTAATCATTATACAGAAGTGTTATAATCACTATACAATAGTAGCGTTCACTATATACAATAGTGTTGTAATCACTATACAGTAGTAGCGTTCACTATAATCAATGTTGTAATCATTATACAGTAGTGTTATAATCACTATACAGTAGTAGCGTTCACTATAATCAATGTTGTAATCATTATAAAGTAGTGTTATAATCACTATACAATAGTAGCGTTCACTATATACAATAGTGTTGTAATCACTATACAGTAGTAGCGTTCACTATAATCAATGTTGTAATCATTATACAGTAGTGTTATAATCACTATACAGTAGTAGCGTTCACTATAATCAGTGTTGTAATCATTATACAGTAGTGTTGTAATCACTATGCAGTAGTAGCGTTCACTATAATCAATGTTATAATCATTATAAAGTAGTAATAAGAAGACAGAAATTCTGGTCTTGATATCTTCGTGTTCCAGTTTCTAGAAGAAGTGAATGGGTAGGATTTAGTATTCTTACTCGTCTACAATCGATATCTCCAGATTATAAGCCCCTACCCGTAAAGTTAACGCCCGTTTCGCCTTTCTAAGCTGCTGGAACGGGACAGGAATTCATCTGGAAGCTTAAATTTGCTCTCAACTTTTCCCCTCACAGCAAAGTTACGCGTCAGCCAGACGTAGTGACATATCGACATCCGCGGTTTTTCTCTCTGCTGAAAGATTACTCCAAGAGCGAGGCATACCAAGCGTTGTCTGCTAGATTCAAATCCTGATGCATAAAACTCATCTATACAAGCTGAGGATGCGTGCTTGTTCCATACTCAGCAGCATCTATTCATGTCAACGTTAGTGACACCCGACGACCGTAACCAGATCAACTCGCATTCTGGTTCAAAGAGGCGATTGTTCGACGGAGATTCTGGGACACTGCTCTCCTTGTGGAGTTAATTTAAGGGGTTGGAATAGAATTTACGTGAGAGTGGTACTATGGCCCAGCACTGCGACCTGTTACGATCTATTGCGCTAACCCTCAAACTATGCGTATTCCCAAACCCACACCGGTTGACTACACTAAGGCTCTTTGCGTGTTTATTTTTCGAGCAAGCCAACCAACTCGTCCCTAAGCCAGCCTTCTCCGATCGGGGAATGCTGTGAAATGGTGACAAAATGGAGAATTGTTGACGGAATGATGCTTAATGTGACGAAAAACGGGAGAACCCAGGGTAAAACCCCAACTGCTACCTTGTCCGCTACAAATGTCACTATGGTTTTTCAATAAAAAATTCCAGACCTGACCGGGACTCGAACCCGGGCCGCCTGTGTGACAGACTGGTGGTCTGACCACTCAGGCACCGTAGAAGTCAATTTATGGGGTTACATACGCCTTCCACTTTTGAAACTTTGTATGTTTTATAAATCTTATTCCTTAAAATAAATAATATTTACTTACATAAAGACTTTTTTGGAATATATTGTGAGCTCCCAAATTTTCATTCTGCGATTTGTACCAAACTACTATAGATATTACCCCCATGATTTTTAATTCTTTTAATAGTTATTTTTTGCTTGAAAGGTAATATTCATCTTACCAAGTTCTAGCTCAATGGTTAGAATATCTGCACTGCAAAAAGAAGAAAAATTTGTTTTCTTCATACAGTAAAGCCTCGTTAATCCGGACTAATTGGGGGATAAGTTGACCGGTTTAACGAAAGTCCGGATTTATTTAAATAACCTAAAAGAACAGTAGAAAGTGATATAATACATATTCCGAAGTGATATAGTGCTAAAAAGTTGTGTAAACAAGATGTATAAAGGCTAATGGCTGTGGTGGAATGGGTGATTTACAGGCATATAAATAGTTTCTTTTCTTTTAAGTGTATTTCTATAGCAACAAAAGTTTAAACTCGTTTATTAACGCAAAGTTATCAAAATATAATTTTTCGTATTACATGTATTTTGCACCTACCCATGGACCTGGTTTACGTTTTCAACTGATTTTATATTTTTTCAGAAGCTTCGTCTTTGCAAATAAATGATAGTTCTAGGTTTTTAAATTACTTAAGACTTAAAAATGAGTCTCTGTCTTGAACGCGACACTGACTAATCGTTGGTTAGGTGCAGATTAACGTGTCCTGTCTCTCTAGGGAGAGAAACAGAATTGCTGTTCCAAAGACACAGGAGCCCTTAATGTATTTAGGTTTGAATAATTAAAACTTTTGCCAGAGCAGACTAACTGGATAAAGATTTTACCACCAGCTTTCCTTACTTCCTCTAACCACAATATCAACTAAACCCTATGAACGATATATTACTTAAGACAGTTTAGTTACATTTTTTAAATTTATTTAGTATGCCCCAATGAGTATAACTCCTATGTAGAGGCTATATAAGAACACATACATATGTTGTACAATGTAATTTAAAAATTTATGAAACTACAATCAGTGGAAAACATACGACATCTCTAGAATTAAAGAAAGGAAGCAAAATAAGAACAAACAGTAAGGTAACATAAAGCTTTCGGCAGGAAGAAGAAAAAGTTTGAAACCATGAAATAGATAAATCATCTGAGAATTAAAAAAATAACCTTCCCTAAACCGTATTTTTAACCCTTAAATTGGCAAAACTTCATTTCTCACACCGTCTTTTCCAGCGGTTCAAAAGAATTGGGATGAAATACTAATCTCTCTTGTTAAGGAGTCCCTTCAGTCATCTTTTTCTTCAGATACAGATCGTGCTCGTTGTTTGGCTCTCCAACAAAATGTTTCAGGATCTTCGCTTCATGCAATTCCTTCCCCTAACATCGGTATCCTTATGGATCCCAGATCCTTTAAAGTTTCCGTGGCTTTACGCCTCGGTTGCAAAATCTGTCACATTCATAAATGTATCTGTGGCAATATTGTAGATTCTTATGGCCACCATGCCTTAAGTTGTGTCATGAGTAAGGGGCGTCTCTCTCATCATTCATCGCTCAATGACATCATTAAAAGAGCATTGACATCCTCAGGGTTTCCATCCATCTTAGATCCTTCCGGTATCAGCCGTTCAGACGGCAAGAGACCCGATGGTCTGACTCTAGTCCCGTGGCGTGTAGGCAAATCCTTAATTTGGGATTCCACATGTGTGGATAAACTGGCCCCTTCTCATCTGTCTTCAACCTCTAAGACACCAGGATCTGCAGCTGAAAGTGCCGCTGTCATTAAACACCATAAATATAAACATCTTGCAGATAGTTTATATTTTTGTCCCTTTTGCGGTTGAAACGTTTGGATCATGGTGTAGTGAACCCAAAGCTCTCATCTCCACCATAGGCAGAAGTTTAGTGCAGCTTTCTGGGGACCTTCGAAGCAGTCAATATCTACGTCAGCGCATTGGCATCGCCATTCAGCGCGGTAATGCTACAAGTATTCTTGCATCCTTCCCCGAGTCCTCTTATTTAAATGAAATTTTCTTTCTTTAATTATTCAATTTATTTGTATTTTATTATAGTATACATGTCAATGGTCCCGCGCCGTGGCGTCGCGGTCTAAGGCATCCTGCCTAGGACTCGCGTTACGGAATGCGCGCTGGTTCGAGTCCTCGTGGGAGAAAAAATTTTCTCATGAAATTTCGGCCAGTGTATGGGACCGGTGCCCACCCAGCATCGTGATGCCCTTGGGGAGCTACGATAGGTAGCGAAATCCGGTTGCGAATGCCAGCTATAACGGCTGGGGGGATCATCGTGCTAACCACACGATACCTCCATTCTGGTTGGATGATCGTCCACCTCTGCTTCGGCATGTGGGCGTGAGGCCAGCAGCCGGCTGGTCGGTCTAGGCCCTTCACGGGCTGTAGCGCCACGGATTATTATTATTATACATGTCAATGTGAAAACAAGCAATTTGTGGAAACAATAGTAATATACGTTACAAGAGCGGTATGTTTACGTTTTCATGTTCGAGGAAAAGATTGAAAAAACGAAACGTAGTTGAGCTTTTTTAATTTCCGAGAACATGAAAACAAACATACCGCTCGTGTATCGTACATTATTTTGTGCGAAGATCGTTTATTAACTATTACATACCTGAAAGACAAATTTCTAATTAGTTGCAATGAAATCTCCATGTTGGTTTCTGTTTAATGACGGCAACTTCGGAAAACCAAAATATCTTTCTTCAACATTGTTGCTATAAAATGTTTTCTGTGTTTACTATACTCCAGCAGGCCGTGATGTACGTCTGTCTTTTTTTCCCTCCAGTCTATAAATGCGAACTTAAAACAAACGGTAAGGTTATGTAATGATTTATTTTTCATTTTAATATTTTAACAATATTATTTATATAACATATTGCAGTAATAACATCGGCATCTGGAATCTTGTTGATTTTTTCACGGCTTCCTTAATGTTACTTGTATCAGGAATGCAATAAGTTTCGTGGAGTAGTAGACTTTACTTAATTTTGGCAAATATTTAAAAACAATAATTAACATTGCAATTTAGGTGAAATTGCAGTGGTAAGTTTCCAATTTATAATTATTACTATGTTAAACGTCTCTAAAAATAATATGTTAAAAGCCTAAAGCAGTAAAATGAATGTCGCGCTTAAGCGGTAAGAAGAGGGAAATTGTTATGTGTATTACGTTGGGAATACTGAATGTGGTATTTCACACTTACCGCGTGTTGGTTCTGTGCGGAAAACAAGCAAATACGCACGATCTCGCACAAAACAGTTTGTTAAAATAATGACACTAACTGAAATTGTAATTATAGACGAATTGTAACTATAAGAACGCTAAATCTTTATACCATGGCTAAGATTTTTTTAAACCAATAAATTTATATAATTGCTTTTAATAAACCGTGTCGGACTGTAAAGAAAACAACTATCGCAATGTCCATATTTATATGTTGTACAATAGCAATAAACCGGTAACAAGAAAAGGCTATTATCATAGATCCAACTATACGCATGGAGAGAGATGTAAACCAAGCTCATCAGGTTGATCAGGAAAAGAGGGCCATTTATGAACCTTGTATTCCCTACCTTAGGGTGACCATAAAGATCCAGAATAAAAGCACTACAGAATAATTTAGAAAGAGAAAAAGATTAAATACAGGAATTGTTTAGTAAAAAATCCAGAGAAATTAAAACCCAATAGAATCATCAATGGCCAAAATATAAATGGTAATGTAATATTTGGATTGAATCCTTAAGAATATTCAATAAGATTTTTTGAATTTGAAGAAATCGGAGACCGAGTGCTTTTAAAATATTACATATGAATTTAGGAAGTGTGCCACGTGCACCAAACAAAAGACCAGAAACACTCCACTGACTAGTGGGAATGTTATATTTCTCACTTAGGTATGGGATACAGGACTCATAAATGCATTTCTTCTCCTCATTTTTTAATTTTAATTCTCCTACAACTTTTCTTTTGTATTGTTCTATTAAAATATAAAGACTTTGTTCATACATATCGGTATTACAACCGATTTTAATGGTGAAATATAGATATTCGGGTTTTCTTACGACAAAAACTTCTAAAAGAGCAATAAAATATACTCTACATTTTAAAATTCACACACGATTTTCCTCCCTTTATTGATGAATATAAAGTATTTATTTTGTATACACGGATGGTATATGTTGGTCGGAAAACTTCAGTTGGAAACATGTTTACATAATTTATTGAAACAACACAAAAAATTGTTCTAAACATTGATGAAAGTAAAAGAAAGCATGTGGTGGTAACAGAGAGAAATGAAATCCGATGAAGTCTCCAAATTAAGAATAACACTTTAGATGAAATATCTTAGTGTTTTGACGAATAAACTTTCTGGAGGGCCCTCGTGTTTTCTCTTTTTGTGAATGATGAATTATTTTGATGCGGTCTTTCAGTTCGCCGTGCCACATCGGCACCTTCTCCGTCACTGCTGTAGTGTGGGATAGCCTAATCGGTTATTTGTCGAAGCGCAATGGCAGTAATGTTACGATTGCTGCAAATTCTGCCGGCCCGGATGGCTCAAGCGGTAGGGGCACGGTATGTGTCTATCGCTTGGTCTGAAGGGTTGTGGTTCGAGTACCGCCTCGGGCATGAGTGTTGTGTTTGTGTTTGTATTAGTGTAAGTAAAAACAAAGGAAAACAAGTGAAAAGGAAACGGAAAAAACAAAGTTAACTTTGGTAAATAATAAAAAAAAAAAAAATTAAGACTGGTCTGGAGAGGACAGCGCTTCAAATCACAACAATGTAAATATGAAGGACCGAGCAAACAACTTAAAAGAGGATAGCTACTCAACTTTGAATCGATCAGTACTTGGATTACTCTGTGCTTCATGTAAAGAATGCATATGATTGATAGCCTATTATCTATGTTTAGTGTATACAGTGAAACCCCTCCTTACGGACACCCGCAAGATACGGACGCTCCTCATATACGGACAGATTTTTATGTCCCAACTGAAATAATAATAATATAGAAATAATGATAAATTAAACTCTCGTTTACAGACACTCTCATACACGGACACGGACAGCTGTTTCACAGTCCTAAAGCTTGCTTTACCTCCTGACTGCGGACAGAACTTGGATTTCAAGACCTAATGTGTTACAAAAATGGAAAATTTAATTTTGAGAACTGTACAGAAATTTCTTACTATGAAACATAACATAAGGGTCTCGTAGGCTACCACTAGCCCAGCCGGCTACCCCTTGTTAGCTGGAAGTGGGTGGATAAACAAAATCATAAAATTTAACTTGTCTGATGGCTCCAAGGTTTCTGCGATCGTGAAATTGTTTTCGACACATGATGGGGTTAGTAGGATTATTCTCTTCACTTCAGTCAGTTGTTCCTTTCCGAGAGACATGGTGCCTGAACGTAAAGGTTAAGTTGAAAACTGTAAATTACAGTACTGCTTAACTATAGATCTAGAATAAAATTGCATGGCACAGTACTGCATAACTGTAGATCTAGAATAAAATTGCATGGCACAGTACTGCATAACTGTAGATCTAGAATAAAATTGCATGGCACAGTACTGCATAACTGTAGATCTAGAATAAAATTGCATGGCACAGTACTGCATAACTGTAGATCTAGAATAAAATTGCATGGCACAGTACTGCATAACTGTAGATCTAGAATAAAATTGCATGGCACAGTACTGCATTTTCCTTTTTCGGTCTTATCTACTGTAGTTCAGAGTTGTAAAGAATTTGCTGTAGTACAGTATACTGTATTTAGAATTAAAGTGCAGTAATACATTTAATTTAAAGCGTGAAGGGATACATAATGCATATTATAAATTTACTCTTAGATTGGGGATCCTCCCTCCCAATAAAGGGCACCTCCCAGATGCGGACAGATTGTTACGTTCCTTCGATGTCCGTAAATGTGGGGTTTCACTGTATTTTACTTTATGTATACTATAAAAACCGAAGGCATAAACAGAGAGTAAGGAATTAACCAGAGGAAGGCAGGGGGAACAGGAAAAAATCTCAGTTGGATTAGCACGTGAATTGAGAGTAACTGAACTAGCCGTGTAACAAGCGTTACAGGAGACCTTTGCCTTAATGGGATTTCATGAACTGTTCTGATTCTTAATTTCATTCTTATTATTACTCTCTGTTGTATACAGC
This sequence comes from Periplaneta americana, assembly GCF_040183065.1. Classification (NCBI taxonomy): domain Eukaryota; kingdom Metazoa; phylum Arthropoda; class Insecta; order Blattodea; family Blattidae; genus Periplaneta; species Periplaneta americana. Next base: position 46,381,107 of record NC_091120.1, read on the forward strand.
GATTCCTTCTAAGCTGGTGGACGGATTTTATTATTATTATGATTCCTTAGCATCGCCACAGATACACTTGATTGTACTTGTCACTATCTCTTGTCACTAGAAAGTTATTTAAATTTATAATTTCCCCGCCATTCATAAAATATTTTGATATGATACCTCTTGCAAAAAAGGAGAGATCTATCACTGAAACTCGATTAATATATTTCAGTATTATTCGTATTTATCCTGGTAATAATGAACAGTTTGACTCGTAGACGTTTTGTTTTTACAGCATTAACTTCCCATGATTGTCCGAGAAGATTCGAAGAAAACGCCAGTTAGGTAGACTTTCGGCTCCCCCCTACTACCATTAATGCACAACACAATGTCAATACTGCGGTTGCTGTCGTCTGCGATACAACGAACTTTTCTGTTGATTTTCGAGTTGGCATTTTTTCCGGTTGTTATATGCTTATTTAAGTTGTGTTAACTCTCGCTAGTGGTTTTATATTTTATTTTATCCGTCTTAGTATTTATTTTATTATTGTAAATAAATTTGTTTTATCACTATTATTATTATTATTATTATTATTATTATTATTATTATTATTATTATTATTATTATTAATGAATTATTTTGTATTACAATCTTTGTATTCTGTTATTATTATTATTATTATTATTATTATTATTATTATTATTATTATTATTATTATTATTATTATTATTGTTACTATTATTTATATCAGCATTATTATTTGAACCCTGTAAAATTTATGTAGACTACTGAACTGTACCCGAGCACGAGCATATGCTCATTTCGGGTATCTATTCATATGTATTCAATTCAAATGTAAATTGTAAATAAATTTGAATTTGAATTTGAATTCATAAGCCAATTTATCCGGAACTAATGTGAACCTTACAAGCCTATTAAAATATATGTAATGATGGCCGAATAGCTCAGTTAGTGCAGTAACTAGCTGTGGACTGGAAGGTCCGGAGTTCAATCCCGGATGGTGACAGACTGTTATTGTTGCCGTAGATCCGAGATTTAATTTCAGATAGTGCCAGCTGTTATCGTTGCCGAATGTCCGGAGTTCAATCCCGGAAGGTGACGGGGCACTTGTCTTTGCCGAAGGTCCGGGGTTCAATCCCGGATGGTGATGGGGCTGTTATCGTTTCTCAAGCTTCCAGAACAGCCTCGAAGTTCACTGAGCTTCCCGGGTCTTTCCCGGGGGTAAAAAACGGTCGAAGCGTGGTGCTCACCGCACCACCTCATTGTAGTGCCGAGGTCAGTGCTGCTTATCGGAGTGACTACTACCGCGGAGGAATCGGAGATTACGAATAAAGCTCTCCACCGGTGATCTCCGGTACTACCGTAGGTGGAACAGGGGACATACGGAGGGATGCTGTGGTTCGGAGCGAAGCGACAGTTAGCTCAAGGACGACCGGCGCGTACGGACTGACTGTAGTTGTGAGTGGAATAAAATGGCACCAAATCGGATATCCGTCGCATGGAAATTCTTTAATTTAGTTGAAGGTAATAATAAAGTCGCACACTGTAAACTTTGTGGGCTAATTTAATCTAAGGATGGTGTATCTTCGAATTTGTTAGGCCATTTGAAGCGATCGCACAATCGCGAACTTGATGAAAGCAATTACTCAAAACATTTGATACGATTTCTTTTTAAATTGTTTTAGTGCTATTGTTCCCAAAGGCTCACAGTCTAGGAAAAAGTCTTGAAATTTCTCTAAAACGTAACTTCCGAGGCAATAAAAAACATATGAAATATTTACAAGACGACTTGAGTTATATTTTGCTGTTTAGACAATTTGAGTTATATTTTACTGTTTGTATTAAAATATTTCTGAATGAAACTAAAGAAACATGTGGTAATAATATAATTACAATTATCCTTAAGTTGATATCCACTTATATTTTTATTACAGAGCAAGAGTGGCGCGTTTTAGAAGAGGCAATTCAAATGCTGACACCCTTTAACACAATAATCACAAACCTGTCCGGTGAAGAATCTGAATAAATTATGTTGGACAGTAAACTTTATCCCATTGATAGCCCACGTTTCTTTTATTCCATTCTGAAGCTCCCTTAATATATTTTACGTTAAACTAAACCGATTAGAATAATAATTGACAAACCCTGTTTGCGATTAAACGAGAGTTTCTAGGAAAATTAAAGTATAAATGTTTACATTAGCTACTGAAAAGCTTTACTTCTGAGTTAGTTTTGCAGTTAGATTGAATGTTATTAATTTGATCAATTACATAAAACTAATACGTCTTTCCACATATACTATGAATATCAAAACTAGAAAAAAAATCTGTCAGCTAACGTAGCACTTTAAGCAACACAAGAAAAAAAAGAGCTGAAGAAAGAGAGAAGATTAGCATAAAGGAGAGAAGAAACAACAACAAATTACAACTTATTTTAAAAGATACGCGGACGTCAGCGGACTCGAATCACTACCTGATCCGATTAAAGGAATCCTCAGCGGAAAGTGTATGTCTGCGCCACAGCACATATACAACCTGCGCGGCATCAATCGGAGGTAATCGGAGGTCTCCGATTGAAAGCGCGCAAACAATCGCTCCGGAGAAAACCTAATCATAAGCAGCACTAGCCGAGGTTATGAAAGCATCCTCTTCATCAGCCTTCATGGCATATAATGGGGCTGCGGGATCTTATCTTTAACCTATTAGTTGTAGGTTAGGAACTTTTCTTTATGAACAAGACATAGATTGATCACTTATCAGCTATACACTCACACTCTTACACCAACAGAACTATGAGATAGTATATTAGACGATTCCCAATACGACTTTTCATTAATGCATAGACGGTTACTTTAACGGGGCCGGGACCCCACAAAATCCGTCACGTAGCACAGCGAAGGTTTCTTCGAAATAAAACACACATACACGTACATACAGGATGAACCGAAATTAATGGCATTATTTTCAAATGGTTATTCTTTAAGATATTTCAAACAAAAAAGTTTAATACAATTTTGCTCGTTTTCGCTTCATTTTCAAGATAAAAACTGGTTTATGTGAAATATTCATAGCGTATTTTGGGAAAGCTATTGAATTAATTCCGAATTTAAGAGAGCAGTGTATTGTGTTAATAAACGATTGAAAGAATTTTAGTTCTGTCCTTTAAATGTGCAGAAGTTGGAGCCGAACAAATGTAACTTTTCGTTCTGCAAAGAAATTTTACGATGTTACATTTGTTTGGATCAAATTTCTGCACATTCAAAGGAAAAAACTAAAATTATTCTTTCAATCATTTATTATCATAATACACTGCTCTCTTAAATTCACTAAAGATATTGGGAATTAAATTAATTCCAAAGACACGCTATGAAATGTGTCATATTATAAAACATTTTTATCTCGGAAAGGAAGCAAAAATGAGGAAAATTGCATTAAGGGGTTAGGCACAGCTTACAGCAGTAATATTTTTTTGGAAATATTCAACATTTTTTTCCCTCCATTACTGTATCTTGTATAATAATGAAAATTGGTATGTATAAACACTGAGCTTCTGCTATATGAGAAAAATATTTTTAATAATTAAAAAAAAAATGATATATATATTTTTTTCAAACTTCAAAATCTTGTCAGTCCACTGTGCAGTGATGAAACGTTTCCCTCATAACTCAAAAACTTAACTTTTTCATGTTCTCTTTTATTTTATTGCTGAAACATATATTTAAAATATCAAGCTCTTTCAACTACATTCCTTAATAAATATATTTTTTTTTATTTTTTGTAATAGAAAATACTGTTATTTAACCATTTTAAGTGAATTTATTTTTTATCAGACAATCTGTCAAAGATAGGGAAGTGATCTTGCATCATATTGTATATACGAGTATGACATGCATAAATACAGATAACAAATTTCATCACAGAATGTTGGATAGTTTTTGACTTATGTGGGAAACGCATCATCACTCGACAGTGAACTAAATTTAAAAAAAAAAAAGTAAATAATTTTTTAAATCGTAAAAATATTTTTTTTCATATAGCAGAAGTGCATAGTTTTACACATACTAATTTTCATTATTGTACAAGATATAGTAATGGAGGAAAAAAATGTTGAATATTTCCACAATTTTATTGTTTCAAGCTGTACCTAACCCCTTAATATTTTTTAATATCTCAAAGAATAACCCCCTGAAACTATAGTCGCTCTAATTTCCGGTAGCCAATCGCGTTGCAGGTCGGCTACATTTAAACGTGTGCGTCTTGTGATTCGCTGATTCATTTCTTAAGGCTCGATAAATACTTAATATAATCGCCCGCCATTTTAGCTCTTTCGTTGGCGTTCGCAGAAAGCACACGAAGACGTTATTTGCCGCTCAATTATTTGCTGAATTACATTGCGTTTGATTTATTATCATAGGAGCTACGACATGATAATGTTTAACGGTGTGGCAAATAGATTCCTCGTATAGTAGCTCGGCAACGTAAGAACAAAAATGGCAAAAGATACTTCCTACCTAGACTTTATAGAGCCTTCACTTTCTAAGACGTAAGCAAAGAGGCGGAGTCATGCCGGAAATAACAGCGTCGGGACTATAGTAACATATGTTACAGTTCACACTGTAGACTGTATATAAAATATACAGAGTGATTTATATAGAACTGACACATTTCTTTCTTTAATTATTCCGTTGGAAATTCATTCGATGACCCAATTTTAGCACCAAATTAAGCAGAATGTTCTGGAGTTTCGATTCCTTGTCATTAGATGCGCAGATGTTTATGTTTTATTCCTATTGTTGGCAGCACTAGATGCGCAGATGTTTATGTTTTATTCCTATTGTTGGCAGCTGTTTTCGACATTTTGTGTCAACGTGAAAATGCAGTACACATTAAATCAACGACTCTTCCTTATGAAGCAATACTGGATTACGAATTCAATTACAGCTACTCAAAGGGCATACCAGAGAGAATTTGGTGTTCGCAATCCTCCCAAAAGAAACACAATACTGGGACTGGTAAACAAATTGGAAACAACTGGATCTCTGGTGAGTGAAAAGGGCCAATTTTTTTTAACCAGACTGTGAACACTGCAGAGTACAGACTGATTTTCATGGAGTTTGTTGAGCAACTGGACGATGTAGAGCTGAGTCAAGGATATTTTCAGGAAGATGGCGCTACATGCCATACATCAAATGAATCCATGGAACTAATTGCAAGTTTCTTTGATGACCGAATAATTTCCAGGAACCTGTGGCCACCGAGATCTCCGGATTTGACAACGCCGGACTTCTTTCTATGGGGTTACTTAAAAGACAGGGTTTACGCCACACGTCCCCAGACATTGGACGATCTGAAGCACATCACACAGGAGATTCAAGCTATTGACAACAGAGTCCTCCAACGAGTGGCCAGTAACATGGAACGACGTGTTGAGTTGTGCCTTATGCAGGATGGAGGACATTTTCATCATTTGCTATAGAGGTAAATAATCTCCCAAAATTCCTCTACATTTTAGGTATAATACGTTGTCGCTAGCACAATTCGTTTTGAAACAATTAATGAAAGAAATGTGTCAGTTCTATAATAAATCACTCTGTATAATATGTCAATTTATAAAAGATATTTTCAAGCAAATCTCTTTACGAAATGGCAAAAGTAATGGCTTCATAGGTCTTTGTGTACAGTTTCAGTATATTGTGTTTCCCTATATAATCACGAGCGTATAACCCAATATCTACAGGGGAATGGTCTTACGGTCAATGGATATGAAATGATAGGCAATATGTAATGATTGCACTCCCAGGTTATCGTTGTCACGTGGAACACTCTACTCTTGAATGCATGATGCATATGTGAACTGCACCAATTAACAGACGCTTGTACGTTGTAACACCGAGCGATATGAATGGGACATGATGTTAATAGACGCACTGAAAGTGATTGCTAGTAATGGTGAACGTGATTATGATGGTACAGTAATGCTCAACTATTCACTGACTTGAGTGACAACCGCCACATTGAAAAGGAGCACGGATTCCATTAACCAGCCTGGAAGAACAGGGCTACAAGCACGGTGCAATGGAATTTGATACTTTTGCAAGGATGTGGTATTTCCCAGTAATATAGGGACATCATTTTATTTTTACTAACATTTTTAATATTAACCAGGCTATACCTTTGGATTAACGATTGAGAACCGGAAACACCGTTTACAACCCCCTTCCACGACTGGAGTTCGATGATACTGAGTAAAATACAAACAAATCACTTTACTAGGTTTAGGAGGGATGAAAAATAGTTCATCCATTTATGTAAACTAGGAAATATCGCGATTTTGAGTTTGATCATTTTCATTAGGTTTTTGTTTAATCAAGTTACAGTATAGTATTAACAATAACTGTTTTTACTCACGAACTGAGCTATCCAAACGTATTCATTATGCAGTGTATATTATACTGCCTACAGCACATTAGCATACAATATAGAGAATGAAGTTAAATTGAAAAATAATCATAATATGGATATTTAAACACATTTTCGAAAATGGTGGCCGTTCATTTCGATACAGGCTTCAGTTCTTTTCTGCATATTATCGCTCTGTAGACTATTGCATCTAATCCCAATTACCAGTTTCGTCCTTCGTACTAGTAACTCATGTTGAAATAATTCTGTACCTACTATCAAAAAGACTACCTTACGTACTGTAAATTCAATCTCCACCTCTCCCGACCCGCACAGATAAAATTACTCAGGCATGCTATCCACTGTCCGTCCAAGTGGTTATGTCGCAGGATAGTACAAAAGGGGGAAATCACGTGACAGTTAATTACTTAACGAGGCCCTTTTATTTAAGTTATTTTAAACAGTTGTATAATATTACGTGGACGTGCAATTCCTAACAGAAATTAATGTTTTCAGAAAAGAGCTAAGACAGCCCAGCCTTTACAGAGGGGCGAGCAGAAGTGGGTGGGGGAAATCGGGTTGTGATGTAGGCAAACGGACAACAGTACCTGTACGAAAATAAGATTCAATATTGAAAGCTCTTTCGTCACTGGAAAACGCGAACATATTTCTGGAACGTACTATACTCACTAACTAAGTACTGTTTACTATATGCAGCCTTGGTTCTGTGTGGAGGACAGTTGGAACTTCATTAGTAGGATGGGTGGGAGTGAAGTACATTAAAAACTCAGGTAACTTACAATAAAAATTGAAGTAAAAATAAAATGATGTCCCTGTACATACATCTCTGAACTACAGTACAGTCTATGCGAAATTAGTGTTATGTTTAAAACTCCGTGTCCCGCTTAGAGAGATCGAGAAATAAATGTTCACCATTTAAAACCACATAAAGATATCGTTGTGATTTACATCTGAGAAAATGCAGAAACTGTCCAAGTTTATACAACAATAAAAAAAACAGCTACACGTTCATACGCATGCGCACCAATATTTTACGCGGAAACAAGCCTGACCACAGTATAGAGAACTTACAGTAAAGACACCTAAGACATTTCGTGGGAACAAATTCTGAGTGCGCATGTCACGAAACCGGGTGTACTGTCTTCCTCCGACGAGTTTAGTGCTGGGATCTGAGGTATTCTTGCCATCGGTGCGGGGGGATTGCAGGTAGATTCTTTTGTTGCTACAGCCAAGCCGAGCCGAGCGGATTGGGAAGTATTAATCGTCCAAAAATATGCATTCTTCAGTTTGTAGTAGTGTGTGAATATTTCATATACATATTGTTTACCTAGGCCTATGTGATTTTGTTATAAATATATTAAATATATTGTTGCAACTTTTGCTCAAACATCTCCCTGATGTTAGCTATGTTAATATTATCTGAATTACTCATATTAAATATTTCACCGTTACAAGTCATTTTTAAGGAAACATGCTGTGGAAAATGGGTCAACGAGACAAGTAGATATTTTAGCGTACAATGCTGACACTAAACAGGGCATCATTGTGGACCCCACGATACGTTTTGAAGTGGGATGTCATCAGTCAGCCGAGGCCCACCTTGAGAAGAAGTCGATCTATGAGCCTACAGTCAACTATTTCAAGCTGAAATATGCCTTAATTCACGTTGAGGTATTCGGCTTGCTATAGGTGCTCGAGGGACTATACTAGCTTTTTTCGAAGAATTTCGACGGCAGTTTGCTCTGCCAACATCTCTGAGGGATGGCATTGTGATAATTGTGTTAAAAAATCCTGCCAAATCCTAATTAATCACATGGTGCCACATTAATAGCAATTGTAATTTTTCACGCCCTTTTCTTTGTTACCCTTTTTTAAAACTTAATATCTATGTTAATATATGTATAATAACTTTTTTTGAGGATATACTGAGTCCGTAAAGGCGACCCTCAATGGGGGGCAGTTTAATATTATTGTTGTTGTTATTATTATTATTACTATTATTATTATTTATTTTTTTATTCATTACTTTACAAATTTACTTCAATTCTACTAATCACTAAATTTTATAGTATGATTCTTCTTTTCATTTATATTATTGTAGATTTATTATGATTTTTATGTTTATTTATTTTATTGTATTTGTATTTCTGATGGTATGATGGCCTTAACTTCACCAGAATAAATGAATAATAGACTAAATAAACAAATAAAATGTTCTACAATACTTTCCTTCTCTGAACACGTAAGTACGAATGGTTGTATCTCTATCTCGCCAAAAATACGTTAGAAAACTAATAGGCATACTGCTCTCGTAAATTGGGCGAATGTTTTCAGTATGATTGTACTCCCTTCCAGACTGGCGATGTCACTGTTCCCTCCCACTCCAGTACCGCGCTAGGCTAGTCGGAACCGCATTCCTCTCAGCCCTAAACTCCTCAGAGGATGACAGAATTATCTGGAACCTCCACCAGATGGATCTCCATCTACGACAGGCTGGCATAATTTAATATTAATTGAAAACATTCATTATTCCTCTTTTAACAATTTTAAAGACGTGAGGCAAAGGAATGGCAATATAACCATAATAATAATTACTTCCGTATGCAATCATCATGAAAATATTTACTAATTGACGCTAACGTTGAAGTCACTGTTTGAGGCTTATGTTGGTAAAATTGATCCATGTACAACATAATACATCATGGCGTCCGTTGCGGTGAAGTGCGAACATGAACGTCAACAATGGATATAAGTATTTTGACTTCCTAGCGACATAATATTAATGATAGATAATATACATACGAGATTATTCGTATTACTGACCAATAAAATAAATAAATAAATATTTTACTATTATTTTGAAAGTGGTTTGATACTAGCGACATAGTTGGATTCATTGAGAACTAGACCTTACTGAGCTTGAATTTAGTACCAACAACATCAAAGATGCCGACAAGAGTTGTCCCTACTGGTTCTTCTTATGCTGTGGCCTGACGTTATTCAGTGGACGAGTAGAGCATTTCGTCACTGGACAATTCTTCTTCATCGAGGCGACAGTCACAGGGAATGCTTATCTGGACATACTGCAGAACTTTTGTTGTTGACCAACTCCCTCCCAGGATCGGTTTTTCAGCAATATAGGGCTCCACCCATTTCTATGAAGCAGTGCATGACTTCTTGGATGCAAACTTTCAGGATAGATGATCGGAAAATGAGTTCCCCTTTCCTGGCTAAGTGGCTATTTAGGTCACCCGACCTGACCCCCCCCCCCCCTTTGACTTTTTTCTCGGGCTTTGTGAAGGATGTTGTGTACCAACGTGGTAGAGTTGACTCTTTGGAAGAACTAAGGCAATGCATTACAAATGCAGCTGGGCTAGTCACTCCACAAATATTACAGACACTTGGCAGGAAGTTAATTACCGTTTAGATGTCTGCAGGATAACTCGAGACGCATACATCGAGTTGCATTGACCATTCTCCGAAATTCGGAGAGTTTTTACATCAAGTTATGTGAAAAGTTATGTTATAAAACCATTATTTACACATTGTCACGAGCCGCCGGCGTGGCTCTGTAGGCTAAGGCGCTTGCCTGCCGATCCGGAGTTGCATTCGGGCGCGGGTTCGATTCCCGCTTGGGCTGATTACCTGGTTGGGTTTTTTCCGACGTTTTTCCCAACCATAAGGCAAATGCCAGGTAATTCATGGCGAAACCTTGACCCCATCTCGCCAAATATCATTTTACTGTCACCAGTTCCATCGACGCTAAATAACCTCGTAGTTGATACAGCGTCGTTGAATAACCAAGTAAAAGAAAACACTTTGTCACATATTTATCGATCCCTCTAAGCGGAACACGGTGTATTTTTAAGAGAATAAATTAAAATTATTCTTTCTTCACTATTTTGTACTCATTTGATTTTGCATATTCAGAGTGAATCGCAAGTAATGTCATTAATTTCAACTGGTTAGTCTTTGAAATATTTCAAACAAAAAAGGTTCATACAATTTTGCTCATTTTCGCTTTCTTCTCGAGATATAAATTGTACTATGAGAAACATTTCATAGCGTGTTTTGGGTTAAGCCATTAATTTAATTTCCATTATGCTCAGTCAATTAAAGAGAGCAATGTATTACGATAACAAATGTTTTTAATAATTTTAGTTTTGTCCTTTAAATGTACAGAAATTTAACCCGAATAAATGTAACATTTTAAAATTCCTTTACTGAACGAAAAGTTACATTTGTTCGGGTCAGATTTGTTCACATTTAAAGGGAAAAACTGAAGTTCTTTCAATCATGACAAGTTCTTTGTAATTTTCTGATCTGTGGTCCCTAGGAAGTAATAGTGTGTTGATTTTTTATAAGTTCCCGGCATATCATTGAAACTGTAAAAGTCATATGACGAGATCCTTTCAGTCAACCAATTAATAGAATTACATGGAGCAAAAGAAATTTCAGGGGCCCAGTTCCTGTCCTCATCTACTTTGCAATCAAAATAACACTCGTAATCTTTTTTAACTAGTGTAATAAAAATTCGTCTGTGTACTTTCAAAGTTAACTGTCCACAAACGTAACAAATATTGTTTGTGATTTACACAATATTTCGAGGTATGTTTCACTTAATAAGATACTTTTACTTCATTTAAAATTATGATAAAGAAAACACAGGTTATGAAACTTGTTTCATGAATGTAAATGTTCCAACTCAACTGAGAATTAGTACTAACTCTGACAGTCTTATGAGGAATAAAATTTTATTTTTATGAATTCTGACTTCCCAGGTAACAATGATCTAAAGTTATAGATCAATTTTTAAGTCAATAAAGTGAAATATTTGAAATATTTTCTTTCCATTAGCATGTTAAAGAATGTATATAGCAACAGAAATAAATCAATTTTTCTAAAATTGCAAAAGAAAATGGTGGGTGGTAGAAAAATTATGACTTAATTTTTGGAATCAGCGTATGATATTACATAAAAATAGCAGAAATTTTACATTTAACAAAATCACTGTTGACCAGTGTGTTATAATTTTTACGATTTTTTTTTTCGTAACGATCAAACTGCTAGAAAGATAATTTTATCCGTAGATTTGAGCTTTGCAAAAGTTAAAATATGAGCAGAAGTCTTTTTTTTTGTAGGAATAATAAAACATGAAAGTAAAATAATTTTTCGTGAAAATATATAGGCTAGGCTTAGACGGAGAATAATGTACACATGAAATTATCAACAGTAATCTCACTAGAGGTTTTGATTTATCTAGACAAAATCAAAACTCGTGTGGGATTTAATTGACTATTACACGATTAAAAGAAAGTATATAAAGATTAGAAGTAACAAAGTACTCCAATACAATAAAATATTAATTGGCTTACGAAAATACAACTGTCTTCAAATGTATTATTGTACCATCTCAACATAACGCTAGATGGCAGTAGTGTTTTATGATTATGTTTTCTTTTTACCGGTATCAGTTGTGCCAACTATGGAATCATCATTGAACTCTGTGGACTGTTACTAGTCAAGAAGGCTTTGTTGATTCAGTTTAATTTTTATTAAAACATTTGCATTCCACTTCAATCATCCGGATCCCAGTAATCAACGTCACTTGACAGATGATTTTCAATAAATCTTAGTATTAAACTATCTCTGATACGTGACTATCCATAATATCATATAGCAGAAGTCCACACCTATAGAGTAACGGTTAGCAAGTCTGGCCGCGAAACCAGGTGGCCCGGGTTCGATTCCCGGTCGGGGCAAGTTATCTGGTTGAGGTTTTTTCTGGGGTTTTCCCTCAACCCAATATGAGTAAATGCTGGATAACTTTCGGTGCTGGACCCCGGACTCATTTCACCGTCATTATCACCTTCATCTCATTCAGCCGCTAAATAACCTAAGCTGTTGATAAAGCGTCGTAAAATAACTTACTAACTTACTACAGCAGAAGCTATAATAAACATAACCTGAATAATATAAACGAGTATTAGAAAAGTTTTAATTAGAAATGATGAAATAAACAAGAAACGTTTTAATTATCGATGATGAAATAAAAAATAAACAAGAATAATTTTAAAAGAAACAATTATTGAAAGTACAATTTTCAAATTTGAATGTTTTAGTGGTTGGTGGTTCAGTTGATGTTATATTGGACGTGTGCGTAAAAGGAGTGAACGCGTTGATGTACATGGTGTATCCCTTAACTTATTCACGATTTCCGAATAATGCTCTTCATATATGACCAGTGATCTTTATTAATTCTTGTTCTTGAATGCCAATGCCAGTCATATTTTAAAGTGGTGTGCATCGACTGGAGTGGTTTGTAATTTTCTGTTTTTTGACGTCCAGACCAGTGCAGTTTGAAATGTTGGCAAACAAAGAAACAAATGCTAGGGTAGTGATAAAAAATAAACAAATGCTAGGGACGCGATAAAATTAAACAAATGCTAGGGACGCGATAAAATTGTGCTATAAGCAGCCATGATTGGTTGAAAGACGTCCTTTCGTACCGTTTTATTGGTCGAAAGTAGTGTGACGTAGTAAAAGTGTAATAGTCGCTGTTATATTTATTTCAGAATGAATTGTGCTTAACATTAAAACTCCAATAACATTTTGTTATTTAATGTCGATTCTAACAGTTGATTTTTTACTGTATGCAGATCTATTTTGTGTAACAAAGGGCCCTTTCATAGTTGTGAACGCACAAAAACAATGCATTCTTTGCTTTTTGTGAAACTTTGATAGCTATAACTAGCGTAGGGTTTTGTAACATTAAAAATTCAAGCTGAGATTTATACGGATGTCACGAGCATGACTGTTACATAGAGAGAGAAAAAGGGAAAATAACGATGTGGACTGTTTGACAAGTTGTACAGTTTTGAGTAAAATAAACTCAGGTACATAGCTGCAATAATTTCTACAACAAACGTCAAGTAACGAAGCAGAAATGCACACTGCAGCAATTAGCTAACATAATATTAGCTGTTGGGCTGCTTACATTTATGACATACATTGTTAATAGACACGAGGCAAATAAACTGGGAGACGCAGTACGAAAAACACGAGTGTTCAGAGTTCACAGCGTGCCTTTTGTATAACGAGAATAACGAAATTAGCATGTAGTGGAGACATTTTAATGCGATAAGAGTCAACAATGAATTAAAGCAACATGCATTTGTAAACTACTGGATGAAGTAGCAAATTGACTGTCGCCCGATGCGCTCCCACGCGCCGGTTAGGGAAAGAGCGTGTTATCGGTGAGTGATCGCGGCAACGCTGTCAGGGATCACGTCGTAGTCTCAGCTTACTTTAGTTTTAGTGGAAGCCAAGATAAGATGAGTTAACATTTACATTTTTAGCTTAAAATTACACTCAGACACAGTATTGAATAGCAACTGTTTATGTGAAATAAGTACCTGTGTTCTAACATATTCGGCTTGTTAACTTCGAAGGTAAATATTAGAGCAATACATGGGCACAATTTTCGGTTACGTGAGGCACTCGATTTGAAATAGTTTGTTTACTAGGAGAGGAGACTGCAGAGTAGGAAGGGAAATATAAACTGCTGTGACCTGCGTCACCTTATCGTAATCGCTAAGGCGGTCAGTGGCGAATTATTAGGAAAGCGCTTGGTTAACGTGACAGACTCGAAAACTTTTATTCAATTTGGCAAATTAATTCGGCAGCTTTAATCATAAACCTCTTTACTATTTCTCCATCATTGAATTGATTTAAATCACAGGCGAGAAATTCCGTAACTAGCCAATAATATTCCATCACGTTGTCTACGTTTATTTTCTTGAATATTCTGGCGTTTCTCAGGATTACTTAAGAGATTTGCACGTTATCGACCTAAAATAATTTCAGAAAATCATATTTCGTTTTCTACGCACATTTGATACTTTTTTTTTTATAAATTTCTTTTGGAAATAATACGTACAAACAACATTTAATTCCTCGTCCCTTTTAATGCAGCGTGTTTAAGGTATAATGTCGTATTTAATCTACTATGCAAATGTTAAGAGCATAAATTTTCTACGGAATAGTACGAAAAATAATATTTAATTTGTCTTACCTTCTAATTCAGCTTGTTCTTCATGACATAAGGAGTAATGTCGTTGTATATTAAGTTTATTAATGCCTAATAGGACTTTCGAGCATAACATACATCGTATGTTCTCCCCTTCTAAACAGCAAAAACACTCTTCCTCCCATTTCTCATGAAATAATCGTTTTCTAACGCGTACACACTGCTTTGATAATGCCATTATGCCACCACTGATATTGCTTATGAAACTGATATAGAACCTGTTCACGCCTAGGATTTACGTGAGGGAGGAACGGGGACTGTGAAGATGATGTCACTCAGAGCGATAAGGTCTGTGAAGGTCAGTGAGGCACAAATTCTCAAGTGAGGCACGATGCCCATGTATGTATTAGACAATTAATATTATTAGTTGGTCCATCAGTCTTGAGTAACAGTTAGCATGTCTGACTGCGAAACGAGCGGACCCGAGTTGAAAACTTCGTTAAGGTACTTATAAATCGACTCTTAGGATAAAAATACACATTTTTCCTTAATGTCTTTCAAACTTTGGTGACACGACTCTTGGGAGTAAACTAAGCAATTTATAAATGTGGGCCAACATTTCAAATGCAGTGATTTGTTTCGTATAATGTATATTAATTAACACTGCATTTTGCGTATGAACTTTACATGCATTGTAGAATTGTAGCATTCACAGAAGGCAGTGGTTTTCATTACAACTCTAGAGCAGTTATTTGTAATATTTCAACATAGTTATCTAGATTGGAAACTCTGAATTCAGTAAAATCAACTTTCAATCGTGGCGGCCATTTGCTGTCATCATCATCATCATCATCCTTGCAGGTATTAGGCCTAGTGACCTGTTACGGTCTCCGTCCATCTTTTCAGGGGGCGTCCCAAAGATCGTCTTCCATGTGGTATATAGCGGAGAATTTGTCTTCGGAGTCTGGAACGGTCCATTCTATTGACATGCTTAAGCCATTTTTGTCTATAATGGTTGAGATGTTCTTAAATAGGTGTAATTTTCAATCCTTTTGTAATTAGTTCATTCCTTTTGTGGTCAACCAAGCTGTAGCCGGCAGTCCTCCTTAGAAATCTCATTTCCGCAGTTGTTAGGCGTTGAACATCTGAGTTTCGGACAGTCCAGGCCTCACTACCATACATGAGGACAGGTCTTGCTAGAACTTTATATGCTTTTAACCTGGTACGTTTTTGGGTTTTCGTGGTTGTGAAAACCTTGTTGATGGTTTGCTGTAACGACGAAAAAACACACTATCGTGCAAAAAAAGTAGTTTAGGCAACCGCTCACAGTTACCAGTGCAAATATAATTGAAACAGTGAAAAAGTACAGATAACAATGGTATAATCAGTACCGCGAATGGAATCATACCGAATTGAACTACATGCATGCAATTATAGATCGATTGACAAAAAAAAACTTGGGTCAATCAGAAAACTTTGCGAAGACCAAATATAGGAAAAACAGGCATCAGATGACCTAATCCAAGATACAGACGACGACAAAGATGATGATGATAATGATGGTGATGACGAGGATGATTATTGTTATATTATTATTATTATTATTATTATTATTATTATTATTATTATTATTATTATTATTATTATTATTATTATCGGTGTATTAATTGACAATAAATTATATTTTCAAAACCACATTGATTTTATTTATAACCATGCGATAAGAATGTTAGGAATAATACGGTCAATTACTTATTCTTTTTCAACACCTGACTTTCTTTTAATGCTCTGCTATACATTAGTGACATCGAAACTCTAATATGCATCTGTGGTTCGGAACTCTATTACAACTAGACTACTGATTCAACAAAACTGGAAAATATTCAAAGGAAATTTATATCATTATGTCCGTACAGATTTCTGTTTAATAACTTCGGTTATAATTATGAGGAAAAATGCGAGCACTTTAAATGTCGAAGCTTGTATGCTAGACGTCATGATCTCGATTACTTATTCTTATGTAAGGTCCTTAATTGGCAATGTTTCTTAAACATTGTCAGCTTTCGTATTACTATGAACGATATGAGACATCACAAACTCTTCTATATTAGAAATTCTAAATCTTTCTCTCCGGTCTCCAGATGTATTAAAATGCTAACTTACATGTAGGCGATTACGATCCATTCAATGTATAGAAGTATTAAACATGGCAATGTCTTGCTAATAATACTTATTTCCATAATCTTTCTACACAAATTGGTAACACTTTCTTTAAGAATTAACTTTCTTTCATAACATATAATAGTATTAATTTTTGTAAATTAATCATTGGAATCTGTGTTCTTCATTTTGTTGTTATTATTTCAATTATTATGTTACTTTGTACCATAGTTAATTTTATTACATTAACTAGCCGTACCCGTGCGCTCCGCTGCACCTCTTAGAATTAAATAAAAAGTAATTACATAATTAAAATAGGACGTTTGATCCAAGGAACATTCGTGTTTGATAGAAGGATAAATCGTTTAATATGTTACTTAATTTAAATTGTATTTAAATAATTAAAATGCGGTCATTTTGGTCCAGATAGCAATCATTTGATGCAATGAAAATTCCTTTAACATGTTTCTTAATTGTTATTACATGCAACCATAGTTTAATGAAGATTGACATATCATATAGTTTTAATGTGTATACTTTATATTACTTACTTGTAGAATTATGTCCATCTAGAGAAACTACACTTTCCAATGGTGAAATAATAATTAAACAATTAATTAGCTTCCGATATTACTTCATACAAACACAGAAACATTCTCTTAGGCTATGTTTAATAGCTTTCGATTGTTGTTGTCCCTTATAGACGAAGTCATTTGTTTTTATTTCAGTACAGCACCTTAGATGGCGTTGTTATTGTAATTTTAAAACTCATTTATCTCATTAAATATCAGTCCTATCAAAATGTTGTGTAGAATAAAACTTATCGGAAATTATTTTTAAAGAAACTTTTGTTATGTAATATTTTTCATAAAAATCAATAATAAGCGAGATATTTCGATTTATTTATTTCAGGCCCACCTTATAACCCCCCTTTTAAATAAAGTATTTTGAATGCCATATAGCCTAGAATCTAAGTTAGAACGAATTTAATTTATATTCCAATTATCATATAAATCGGTTCAGCCATTATCGCGTGAAAAGGTAACAAACATCCAGACAGACACAGACAGACATACATACAAACAAAAATTTCAAAAAAGCGATTTTCGGTTTCAGGATGGTTAATTATACATGTTGACACCAATTATTTTTGGAAAATCTAAAATTATCAGAAAAATTTTGGCTACAGATTTATTATTAGTATAGATTTATCACTATGCTGGACTTTTATTGGCCAATGGCTGTTGTCCAGCACATAAATATCAATAAATGAGTAAATAAATAAATAGGTAAATAAATAAGTAAATAAGCAAATAAATAAATAAATCAATGAATAAATAATAATTATTTCTAACAATAGTGCATTGTGGGTGATCTTATATGTAGCTTACTCTGAAGTAGATGTATTTAAAGCGCCACAACTGCAGGCCTAATCAGTGTTTGTAGCAGCTGTAATCCGGTAAATTATTGATTTCACTACGTAGACGATGCTCGTGATACTAATTGGTGACGCTAACAGAGGGATCACTGAAGTGAGACTTCACAATGAAAGCAAATGTGCTTGGAAACGGTCTCATGTCTTCAGCAGACTATATCAAACTGTATTACAATGAACTGGGAGGGGAGAGGAGCATCCCTCTGATCCGCAGATCGATGGATGCGTCTGTTGGTGCTGATTTACTAGATTTTCGTGCGTTTCATCGAGGCGAGCTACTCCTTCCTATTAGCTGGCGACGCTGCCTCTGCCCGCATACATCAGCCGCTTTGTCTGCGAACCGACAGGGCTTGATTGAATTTTGTATTGGCGGTCCTTAGGGAAATCTGAGCCCTCACGATTATGTGGAATCATATGTCCAATCAAAAGTTTCTCCGAGCTTCGTGGGCGGCATGTAGGTCTGAAAATATAGCTTCCTATGTTGTGAACATATTTCCGATCCCGATGACGGGATTGTCTTGTGTTGAGGACAACCCCTTGACGACAGAAGCTTCAGTATCGCGAAATTTGAACTTACCTCAACAATACTGTCATTATTACCAAACCACTGTCATACTTTTTACTATCTTTAGGCCTGACACTAGAGATGAACAAAACTAACTGCCGCTCTCGCTCGCTGTGTTCGTTGCATTTGTCTTTCGAGTCTCGTCTCGTCATTCTCGTGCGCTTCGAGTCTCGCTCATCATTTGGAAAGATTTCGTAACTTTGAATAACATACATCATTGAAATAACATTATAAATGTTTAAATGAGACAAAAAGACAAAACAAAACATTATCTTAGTTATCAAAATGTTCTGGTTCTATCAGAAATTTAGAAATCTTCTCACTATTCATGAGCTGCCACAAGGGAAAAATAGTACTTAACCATATAAATGTTTACAAGTTCAGGGAACCATTCATTTTGTTTTGACAATGAAACTCCTAAAAGTACATAGCTGCTAATACATTTTCGGTCTTACTAATAAAAACTCTATATACAGACGTTTAACTGTCTTATACTTATACAATGAGTATCTCGTTTATAAGTCGTGTGTAAATTCCTTACTAATAATCACTACATACGTCGTGTATAACAGTATAACTGTTACACAGCTACGTCATAGTTTCGTCATTACTTCGTTACGAAAGGTAATAGAATATCTGAGGTTCTCTACTGGATCCGGTAGAGCGCTCTAGTGTGGCGTGTTAAATATCGATAGTACAACTGGCTCTAATCGATTACCACACTACATTTTGATAAAAGAGTACAAGCTACAGCAATATTATTCTAATAATTCTATAATCTTTGGTTTGTTCTTCTGTGGTTACAAGGTAAACATCATCATAAGATGACAGTCGATACGAACAGCTGTTAAAGGGGCGGCCATTTTTTCCCTATATACAACGCTTAAACAAGGGGTTTCGTGTATATAACTACTGCAAAGCAATTCCCATTGTATAGTTACAGCCTGTTTATACGTCCATAGCTTATTCACGGTTTATTAGTAACGTTTTCTGTCTCAACTCTGCATAAGTCTTGTATAAAAACTATACACGGTTTATTAGTAAGACTGTTTGTGATTGGTGGAAATATACCTAGTTTTAGAGAGGCAAGTTTTACAAAAAAGTAAAGAATGCTAATGAACTTGGTTTCATTTCGAATATAGGTGATGCTTCAGGAGAGGAATTGATCCTTTCAATGCAGCTAAAGTTACAATCGGAATAATAGATGTAGGAATTCCAAGCATCTTAAAAACATCTTTCATGAAGAGAGTAGCGGAACCTCTTGCTCCAACCAGAAGTCCGATTGCTTCACCTATGGTTATATAAATAAAAAAAGACAATTCTCAAATAAATTTGCATTTCTAAGAAACATAAAACACAACATTTTTACTTAAGATTGC
The DNA here is from genome assembly GCF_040183065.1 of Periplaneta americana. Lineage (NCBI taxonomy): Eukaryota > Metazoa > Arthropoda > Insecta > Blattodea > Blattidae > Periplaneta > Periplaneta americana. The sequence continues at coordinate 46,401,092 of NC_091120.1, forward strand.
ACACCTCAAAGATATGAAAAGAAAATTCCTAGCCTTTTAATAAGGGCCTAGTAATTAAATAAAAACTGGGGAACGGATTATTATACATTGAAAAGTACAGATGACGTTTCAAATAGGCTACTTTATTGTACAAATCAGGCTTTCAGGTTGAAGCTCCCTGTGAAGCAGGCTTCAATAATTTCAAGGGAAAAATTGTTCCGGGGCCGGGTATCGATCCCGGGACCCTTCGCTTAGCGCACGAATGCTCTACCGACTGAGCTTGCAATTATTCAAGCCTGCTTCACAGGGAGCTTCTACCTGAAAACCAGATCTATACTAATAATAAATCTGTAGCCGAAATTTTTCTGGTGATTTTCGATTTTCCAAAAATAATTGGTCTTAACATATATAATTAACCACCCTGAAACCGAAAATCGCTTTTTTGACATTTTTATCTGTCTGTCTGTATGTTTGTTACCTTTTCATGCGATAATGGCTGAACCGATTTCGATGAAAATTGGAATATAAATTAAGTTCGTTGTAACTTAGATTTTAGGCTATATGGCATTCAAAATACATTATTTATAAGGAGGGTTATAATGGGGTCTGAATTAAATAAATCGAAATATCTCGCTTATTATTGATTTTTGTGAGAAATGTTACATAACAAACATTTCTTTAAAAATAATTTCCGATAAGTTTTATTCTTTGAAAAATTTTTATAGGACTGATATTTAATGAGATAAATGAGTTTCAAAATTAAAATAACTGCCATCTAAGGCGGTGTAATCAAATAAACAAATGAATTCGTCTATAAGAGGCATTGGTCAACAATAATCGAAGCTATAAATCATAGCCTACAGAGAATGTTTCTGTGTTTGTATGAAGTAATATCGGAAGCTAAATTAACCGATTTGTGTAATTAATTATTATTTGACCATTGGAAAGTGTAGTTTCTCTATATGGACATATTGCTATAATGTTGTTACAGTAACTTCGGAGTGAATTGAGGACAGGTAAGATTAAAATAGCTTCTTATACACAGAAAACTTCATAGGCTATTCTGTGTATTCGTTTCCTGTATTTCTTAAAATAATGTTTATCTCAGAGAATTAATGAACCACAAGAGTGTATTGATTTAGTATGCAGTAATAATATGTTAGCTTAGCATTCCATTATTTTATAATCCAAATTTTAACTATGCTCAATTGAATCGTGTTAAAATACATATGCATTAAATGCAATGCAAAAAAATTGGGTAATGAGCCAAGCAGATTATGTTGCGCTGTTGTAAAATAAAATTTGTTCCTCCTGAGATTCAAGAGGCCCCATAATAAATTAAAAACCTACTTATCGGTGTACATCCGTTATCAACACATTTTTTATATAATATAATATAATATAATATAATATAATATAATATAATATAATATAATATAATATAATATAATATAATTTAAGTTATTTAAGTTATTTGAAGGGTTCAGAACCATAGTGGCCCAAGCGCCATTTACTGAATAAGTAGAAAACAAGGGTTAAAATTAAGTTATTATCATAATTCAATGGAAACATATAGCAAGTAAAATAAAGTATACACATTAAATCTAAATGATATGTCAGTCTTCATTAAAGTATGGATGCATGTAATAAAAATTAAGAAACATGTTAAAGGAATTGTCATTCCACCAAATGAGTGGTCTCTGGACCAAAATGATCGCATTTTAATTATTTAAATACAATTTAAATTAAGTAACATATTAAACGATTTATCCTTCTATCAAACACGAATCTTCCCTGGATCAAATGCCCTATTTTAATTATGTAATTACTTTATATTTATTTCTAACGGGTGCAGCGGAGCGCACGGGTACGGCTAGTTTGTATAATATATTCGTTACTGTACGTACGTTAACAGAAAGCCATAATGTCACACAGAATTGTGTGCACTCAAAGTAGGGTTTCTGGCGCCTTGTCAACCCATTTGACAAACGAAGCGGATTTTGTGCTACCAGAAATGTAATATTTTATTACCCGTGGCTCTATAATTCTGTCAAAATAACATGTTAATCCTTAATTTAGCCTAGCTTTACGGTTACATGGTATGATTAGTCTTGAGCTGACGTTAGTACGCATGGGCCTAAATAAGTTACAAGGTTAGTAGCTCATCCAGTAATACAGTTACTGCAAGGATGAGGCTGGGAGGAAGTGTTTCCTTCCAGCTTAGCCACCGTCCCCCGCCCACAAGAAACGGAAAGCTGTGTCGGTATTAGCAGACCAATCTTGTACTCGGACTGCTTTCCCAGAAGAAACGCCAACAGTTTCTTGTTACAACTTCTCCGTAGCCCCGTCTTTCTCTTTTGCCCTTTCCTTCCTCTTAACCTCCTGCAGCATAAACAGCCAGTTAGAAGCGAGAACATTTCTTATAGAACACTGTTGTCGTTTCGCTAACTTACGCTTGAGGTCGTCATGTTTGGCCACTAGGAAGGGGACGAGCAGTAACAAACAGTGACTTGAGCTTGTTACTATTTTTACTTCTTCTATAGCTCATTTAGCAGCAAGTGTTTACAGCGAAAGAAAATAAAATTCCACAGTTCGGAGACAAATGATTGTTTTCTATTGGTTGAGAGCCGCAAAGCGCGATACACACCATGCGATACGTTGCACAGCACATTGTTTTCAGATGGGAGCGGAGTCTATCTGTGCCGGAGTGTATTGCGGGTAGCATCAGCTCGAGGCAGCTAAAGCCTCGTTCACACTTTTCAAGTAACTTGAATTCAAGTCACTTGAAAAGACGAATTTGAAAAGTGTGAACTGTGTTTCAAGTTGACTTGAAATCAATTAACGGCTTGAATTCAAGTTTCAAGTGAAGTTGGATCCCTTTCTACTTTTTACTTGACTTGAAAGGACACTTGAAAAGTGTGAACGTCACTTGATAACTTGAATTCAAGGAGAAAGGAGCGGGAATTTAAATTAACAGCTGTTTTAAGAGCGTTAAAGTAACAGCTGATTGTTTTTTCAGTTCTACTGGGAACGTAAAAATAATAGGAAACAACAGTAAGTGAAATAATGACCAAATATTTGAGTTTCTGAAGTTGTACAAAATTCACAAGGCCTGCGGATGATAGAAACTCCAAAGTTTCGTAATAGAAATGCAAAGGAAGCTGCAAAGAAAGGAAGAGTTCATTGAAGAATTGAACATCAGAGATTTTAATGTGCTCAAAGATGAGATAGCCTATGAAAAATCATAAAAAACCATTAAACTGTAGATAGAAAAGAAGTGAGGAAGATAAGAGGAATTAAGAAGAGAAAGGCGTTGCTTGAAGGGATGACATTTATCGCTGAAACTGGCATGGTTCAATGTGGTTGATAGATTTTTGTGGGGGAACTGTAACAGCTTCAAGATAATCATTTTAATTATGGTAAATCAGACTCGCTTATATTTTATTACATTTGCGATAAGAATTATTAAATCTGCTTGAAGATTTCGCTTATTCTATTTGTAATGTTCAATGGTCGTGTATTTCTCTTACTAATCTAATTCCTAACCCATACTGAAAAACGCGTTTTCCATTTCTTCAATATATTTATCATTTCCCTGGCACGGAGACTTGTTGCTATAGAAATTCCTAATTGCACAACATCCATGGACGCCATTTTATCCTACTTGAAAACAAAATAACTTGAATATGTCTGAACGGCGACTTGTATTCAGGTACTTGAAATCACGTGATTTGAATTCAAGTTACTTGAAAAATGTGAACGAGGCTTAAGGCGTAAGATGCTCGTGGTAGGGGTTCAGATAGAAATGATACCCTTCCTGCAAGCGATTGGTAGCTTCGTTGAACTAATGTCTCCTCCCAGCGCGGCAACCCCATCACAATCGGTACCACCCAAATCCCACTCCGGCGACAACTCACCTATCTCGGTATTCCAATAAACTCCAAATTATCCTGGACCACTCTTGCCAATAACACCTGGAACAATTTTAATGCGGCCACCAAAGCAATCAGCTACCTTAGTGGCATCAGACGCCCAGGCTGCTCAACTCCCACACTCCTCCATCTTTACAAAGCATTGGTTCGATCCCTTTGTATGCACCCCTCGATATTCATAGTACAGGGACATCATTTTATTTTACTTCAATTTTTATTGTACCTGAGTTTTTGAATGTACTCCACTCCCACCCCGTCTACTAAGGAAGTTCCAACTGTTCTCCAGACAGAATCAAGGCTGCATATAGTAAACAGAACTGAGTTATTGAGTATAGTACGTTCCAGAAATATGTTCGCCTTTTCCAGTGACGAAAGAACTTTCAATATTGAATCATATTTTCGCACAGGTACTGTCCGTTTGCCTACGCCGCATCCCGATTTCCCCCACCTGCTTCTGCACGCCCCTCTGTAAAAGCAGGGCTGTTTTAGCTCTTTTCTGAAAACATCAATTTCTGTTAGGAATTGGACGTTTACGTAATATTATACAACTGTTTAAAATAACTTAAATGAAAGGGCCTCGTTAAGTAATTAACTGTCACGTGATTTCTCTCCTTTCTACGATCCTGCGGCATAACCACTTGGACGGACAGTAGATAGCATGTCTGAGTAATTTTATCTGTGCGGGTCGGGCAGAAGTGAAGATTGAATTTACAGTACATAAGGTACTCTTTTATAGAGTGGGTACAGAATTATTTCAACATGAGTTACTACTATGAAGGACGAAACTGGCAATTGGAATTAGATGCAATAGTCTATAGTGCGATAATATGCACAAAAGAACTGAAGCGTGTATCGAAATGAACGACCACCATTTTCGAAAATGTGTTTAAATATCCATATTACGATTATTTTTCAATTGAGCTTCATTCTCTATATTGCCTGACGGCCTTATCTCTACCAGGTTAAATAAATAAATACTACTACTACTACTAATACTGTACGCTAATGGGCTGTAGACAGTATAATATACACTGCATAATGAATACGTTCGCATGGATAGCTCAGTTCGTGAGTAAAAACACTTATTCTTAATACACTACTGCATTTTGGTTAAACAAAAACCTAATGAAAATTATCGAACTCAAAATCGCGATATTTTCTAGTTTACGTAAATGGATGAACTACTTTTCTTCCCTCCTATACCTAGTAAAGTGATTTGTTTGTGTTTCACGCCAGTATCATCGAACTCCAGTCGTGGAAAAAGGTAGCGAACGGTGTTTCCGGTTCTCTAAAGGTATAGCCAGGTTAATATTAAAAATGTTAGTAAAAATAAAATGATGTCCCTGTACAAACATCCAACTCCAACAGACGAAAATTTGAGGCAAGAGAAAGACGCATTCTAAGATCAATTGCCGGACTCCCAAGACGAAGCACCAATCACACCGTATATCAAACAATAAACACAACACCACTCTTCACACACCTACAGGACATCAACGATAAATACACATTCTCTGCACTCAACAGACAACACACACACACACACACACACACACACTCTTCACACACCTACAGGACATCAACGATAAATACACATTCTCCGCACTCAACAGACAACACACACACACACACACTCTTCACACACCTACAGGACATCAACGATAAATACACATTCTCCGCACTCAACAAGCAATACACACACACACACACTCTTCACACACCTACAGGACATCAACGATAAATACACATTCTCCGCACTCAACAGACAATACACACACACTCTTCACACACCTACAGGACATCAACGATAAATACACATTCTCCGCACTCAACAGGCAATACACACACACTCTTCACACACCTACAGGACATCAACGATAAATACACATTCTCCGCACTCAACAGACAATACAACACACACACTCTTCACACACCTACACGACATCAACGATAAATACACATTCTCCGCACTCAACAGGCAATACACACACACACACACACACTCTTCACACACCTACAGGACATCAACGATAAATACACATTCTCCGCACTCAACAGGCAATACACACACACACACTCTTCACACACCTACACGACATCAACGATAAATACACATTCTCCGCACTCAACAGGCAATACACACACACACACACACACACACACACACACACTCTTCATACACCTACACGACATCAACGATAAATACACATTCTCCGCACTCAACAGGCAATACACATACACACACACACACACTCTTCACACACCTACACGACATCAACGATAAATACACATTCTCCGCACTCAACAGGCAATACACACACACACACACACACACACACTCTTCATACACCTACACGACATCAACGATAAATACACATTCTCCGCACTCAACAGGCAATACACACACACACACACACACACACACACACACTCTTCATACACCTACACGACATCAACGATAAATACACATTCTCCGCACTCAACAGGCAATACACACACACACACACACACTCTTCATACACCTACACGACATCAACGATAAATACACATTCTCCGCACTCAACAGGCAATACACACACACTCTTCACACACCTACAGGACATCAACGATAAATACACATTCTCCGCACTCAACACACTTTTCACACAACCACCTGACACAAATAACAGAACAACAATAGAAAAACTACTCACACACTATCACGATCCACAATATCCACAGTAACACATACATAAACATAAAAGAACTACATGTTGATTCATCTGTGTATCGCCGCTAACCAATAAACAGAGAGAGAGACGATGGTGATCAACATCCCTAAGCACTAAAAACATGAACCAGCGGACAACCATAATAGAAAAATAGAAAACTACAATAGCCAAGTTATATAATGAAACGCATCGGGATTTCTTGTTAAAAAAAAAATTAAACACTGGCACCAAAAAAAAAAACACATTATTTATCCTTTCAAATTTTAATCATCTGTTGTTCCACCTTGCTGCTACGTAAACATGTACACTTTGTTATTATGTTATCATGTATTCCATGTGTATTGATCACGACGGCTGAAGAGGGCTCACCAATAAGTCCCTGAAACAGCCGCCGGCAATGTATACTCTTTGTATATTTTACCGGAATAAAACTTTTGAATCGAATCGTACGGACCATAGTCCAGTGGTAAACATGTGTGTCATTACATCCGCGATTCACAAGTTCATCCAGGTCAATGACGATGGATGTTAAAAGTGTAATAAAAAGGATGGTAGAGGATTCGTCCCTATAATTACATGGAACGTTTAAGTGATTGGTGGTTGTGTCATTAATACGGATGGAAGTTCGGACACCGAACCTATGAAGTTAATTAGTCTACGTCGCGTATTATACAAGTTGTGTGAAGTGTTTTGTGTGGCATTGTATGGGGCAGAAACATGGGCATTACTACGAAGTGAAGAGAAGCAAATAGAAGCATTTGAAATGTGATTATGAAGATGAATGAAGCGTGTGAAATGGACAGAGAGAATAAGAAATTAAACTGTGGTGGAAAGAGTGGGTGAAGAAAGAATGGTGCTGAAACTGATCAGGAAGAAAAAAAGGAATTGGTTCATTCACTGGCTGAGAAGGAACCGAGTACCTACTGAAAGTTTCACTGCGAGGAATGAATAACGGGAGGAAAGTTCGAGGTAGAAGATATATGAATCATATGCGAAGACAAAGAGGAAGGCAGAAAATAGGAAAGATTGGAGAATGCTGAGTTTGGAGTGAAATGACCTACCTGCTGTGAGCTATGAATGAATCCCCAGCATTTTGTTGTGTAGTCTGCACATAACATATTTTTAGTGGTAGTCTGCAAAATTTTCCTCTTTCACTGTCTGTTAGGGAAGCGTTTTGTTATTCCTATATTAGCTATGAATTCCTCACATATTTGTTTCAATTAGGTTCAGTTAATTGTGGTATTTCCATTTTCCAATGCGACCCATGGATTCCGTGTGAGCCATTATATTTCAATTAGTGAATGGCTGTGGACGGGACAGTTCAATCCCCAGCACATGGGGGAGAATGGAGCAACTTTACTTTGATACATTGCTTAGACCATATGTCGGTGACGTCATCTCAATTGCCCTCACGAACTCTCTGGTAAGATACGGAAAGATTCGGGGCGTATGGCGTAACATAGCCACTAAGTTTAAGACTGAGGGATAGATGTTGTTCACACCTTGTTCCATAATAGTCTACTGTTATTCATAACTGCGGCATATAATTCATATAAAAAATATAATCCCTAGTATATATTATTTTAATGTACCGAAGTACATATGATATTTCCATGCAGATATTCTGCGTCATCATACGATGTAAGAGTAATGGAACGGAGAAAAATTCTCTCCGGCGCCGGGATTTGAACCCGGGTTTTCAGCTCTACGTGCTGATGCTTTATCCACTAATTTAAGAGGCATGATGGGGCCGATAAGCTAATTACTATAAATGACAATTAAAATTTATTACATGTGCCGTCTATGCTTATCCTTATTTAACAAATATATTGGTTATACAATATTTTGTTACATAATATATCTATTTAAACGTTTTCGGCTCTATGGAGCCATCATCAGAAACAAGTAAGCCCATATGTATGGTGTGAGTACATTATATGTTGCCGTACAAGTAAACTCAATTAATATTAAAATTTAAAATGACATGTTTCTATGTAAAATCAATAATTGTATGGCAGAAATTACAATGTAAATACAAAGCGGCTCTATGGGCCGTAATAAGGTGTTACAATTGCTGATGATAAAATTAACTAAAGCACTTTAAAATTGTTAAGATCAGAATTAATAGTCGTCCAGTTTGATGGTTATGTAGCTTTCCATGTTTGGTAGGAGCTGGGGCAACAGCTGTGGGGAAGAAAGTATCAAATGTAATATCTATACTCAAAAGTTTTCAATAGATATTACATTTGATACTTTCTTTCCCACAGCTGTTGCCCCAGCTCCTACCAAACGTGGAAAGCTACATAACCATCAAACTGGACGACTATTAATTCTGATCTTAACAATTTTAAAGTGTTTTAGTTAATTTTATCATCAGCATTGTAACACCTTATTACGGCCCATAGAGCCGCTTTGTATTTACATTGTAATTTCTGCCATACAATTATTGATTTTACATAGAAACATGTCATTTTAAATTTTAATATTAATTGAGTTTACTTGTACGGCAACATATAGTGTACTCACACCATACATATGGGCTTACTTGTTTCTGATGATGGCTCCATAGAGCCGAAAACGTTTAAATAGATATATTATGTAACAAAATATTGTATAACCAATATATTTGTTAAATAAGGATAAGCATAGACGGCACATGTAATAAATTTTAATTGTCATTTATCCACTAAGCCACACCGGATACCACCCCGGCGTCGGGCAGAATCGTCTCAGATTAAGCTCCAACTCTTGGGTTCCCTCTAGTGGCCGCCCTCTGCACTACGTCATAGATGTCTATGAACGTAGGACCGAAGTCCACACATGTGCTGAGGTGCACTCGTTATGAGTGACTAGTTGGCCGGGATCCGACGGAATATGCGCCGTCTTAAATCACGAAGTGATTTACGCATATCATATATATTATTTTAATGTACCTCAGCACATGTGTCAACTTCGGTCCTACGTTCATGGACATCTATGACGTAGTGCAGAGGGCTGCCACTAGAGGGAACCCAAGAATTGAAGCTTAATCTGAGACGATTCTGTCCGACGCCGGGGTGGTATCCGGTGTGGCTTAGTGGATAAAGCATCAGCACGTAGAGCTGAAAACCCGGGTTTAAATCCCGGTGCCGGAGAGAATTTTTCTCCGTTCCATTACTCTTACATTGTATAAATCCTAGTGATCATGAGGCTCTGAAGGATAGTTGAGACTTCATATTATAAATAAGAGGAGATTTTTTGATAAACAAGCAAGAATAATGTAGGCCCTAATACTGCCTATACTTCGTTCCATATTGTCTGACAGGAGAAGTAAACATTGTCGGTAGAGGAGGAGAGAAGTATAATCGCTATTGAACCAATAGTAGATCTCATTCCACGCTTGTCTTGAAGTTGGGCGATCTGAAGCCTTCTACCCCGGCTCAAATTCAAGATAAACACGAAATGAGACCTCTGCCATTGGTTGAATAGCAATTATACTTCTCTTCTCCTCTGCCTGAAATGTTTACTTCTGTCAGACATAATGGAACGAAATATAGTTTCATGCAAAAACCTGAAAAAAATGTAAAAATCAAATATGATAAAAATGATTGTAGTTATAATTATTATTATTATTATTATTATTATTATTATTATTATTATTATTATTATTATTATTTTCACTACAACCATCAGCCTGTGTTATTATTTACTTACTTACATATGTCCTTTAAGGAACCCGGATGTTCATTGCGGGTCTCACATAAGCCCTCCATCGGTCCTATTCTGAGCAAGATTAATTCAGTTTCTGTTCCTCTCTCAAAGTGAGAGTCCAAGTTTCACAACCATACAGAACAACCGGTAATATAATTGTTTTATAAATTCTGTTTTCATATCGGTTCACGTACAGTAGTAGCAAAAAAAACCGGATCGACCCTTGTAGCTGATTTCAGAGCCTTGTTCAATCCAGAGCACGATAGACTGGTAACTAAGACTTTCGTGGTTCGAATCCTTGCCTGGGAAGGAAACTTTTTTTTTCTTATTCAAATTTATTCCCAATACTTTTCGATTTCTGGTAAAATTCATTTTCTGGGAATAATAAGTTAATTAAGTAGTAAAATATCGCTGCAATCGAAAAGTTTTGGGAATAAATTTGAATAAGGAACAAAAAAAAGTTTCCTTCCCAGGCAGGATTCGAACCACGGAAGTCTTAGTTACCAGTCTATCGTGCTCTTGTGTGAACAAGGCTGTGAAATCAGCTACAAGGATCGATCCGGTTTTTTTGCCACTACTGTACATATCTTTTTAAATTCCACATGTACACTGCATATTTTTCTTTGTAATGTATGCAATCAAACATTCGTATTTAGAAATATGTACGGACATGACGTAAAAAATTATGTTGCTTTATTTTTCATTAATGTCACGTTTAGAAACGAGGCCGTGGCTTATCTCGCTGAATTTAATTTCCATTGCACAGGTGGTGTTAAATAATCATGAATACGAATTAGGAATATATTAAAATGTGTAATATAAGTTAGCTAAACATGCCATATAGCGGTAAAAATTATCGCATTGGGTCGGTCGCCATGTGTTTACTGTACTTCTACAATTGAGGCGCTGACATGGGAAAGGTAGTAACTGCCAAAAACAAAATTTTTCACGGGAAGCAAAAAACAAATTTATGAACACTTTCTCACTTACATTATTACAGAAATTGCTTTAAATGAAAGGCATACACTCATGTTTGTGTTACATATGAAATTTGAAAAGTCTGGCACAGATTTATCTGTGAAATCTTATTTTATGTAAATACAACATTGAAATCACTCCTTAGCCAAACTGAGAATTAACGTTATTTATACATTATGCACAAATTTTTTCGGTAAAATGCATGATACTTTTCATCGAGGAAGTCTAACATAGATAACAAGTCTCTCTTTTTGGCATCAGGGACGACTGGTCTTCTTTCAAGGCGTTGCAAGCACTGCAAGTTAGTGATTGACGTTAATGACTGTCCTTTCTTAAAAATCCTGTGCTCTGTCCACATTTCAAGGTCATTAAATGACTGTCTTGTTTTTATTAGAGGTAAATCAGCTCTTGAGAGTCTAAACCAGTTGAGGGTGCTGATTTTGATAGGAGTTGTATTCAAAAACTTGTCACATTCTGCACAAAAGTCGAAGAAATCCTCATCCTTCATCATTATTACATTATTAGGCCGTACCCCTTCTGGAACCATGGTCTTGCATCTTTTTTTTTTCTTTTCTCTATGATGCCAAATTCCCTATCACATGGCATGTAGGAATGTTCTGAAACCAGGAATTTCAAGTGCACTGAATCAAAATGTTTCTTGGCAATAATGTAAATCAGGACCATTAGAATCATCCGATTCTTATTCTTCCCTGCACAGTTATCAGCCCATATTTGTCTAGACACACTCTGATGTTGTAAAAGGAGTTACTACATTCTCCGCGCCAACAGCTGTGCACATATAACTTACAACATCTAGTGACTACGTTTCCAACTTCGTTTCATTACATACGGACATACTACCTTCTCTGTGCCATTGGCATGGCCATTTACTACTTTCTCAATGAAAAACCTAAAAATTCGAAATTTTGGCAGTTACGACTTTTCCCATGTCAATGCCTCAATTGTGCTTCTGGATTGTTACTATAACGTACAACCAGTGCCAGCGTGTCCTTGAGTAAAAAGTCAGTCAGTGAGCACTTGTTGCCAGTGCAGCTGAAAACTGTACCCACCCAGCACGTCACGTCAACAATCTGCCAATCACAGTTGTCAGTCTTATTGTCCACTGTCTGCGTCAAAGGGAAGACGCTGGCAGTTTGCGTTTCTGGGATGTGTCCTTGAGTACATCGTCCAGTCAGTGACATCTGTTGCCGCTTCGGCTGAGAGTGGTACCATCTCGTAAACAGATGTGACGTCAGCAATCTGCCAATCACAATTGTCAGCTTTCTTGTTTACAGACTGTGGCAAAGATAAGATACTCGCTTTCAATGTTTCCATTACTTATTTCACGCGCCAGAAACGATGGCTTTGGTTATAAGACATGTTTGAGACTTCAGAAATTGTTTATGGTCTTATGCAAATCTAGTATTTCAGGTGAAGCTCCCTGTAAAGAAGATTTGAATAATTTCAAGGGAAAAATTGTTCCGGGACCGGGTATCGATCCCGGGACGTCTGGTTGAACGCACCAGCGCTCTACCACTGAGCTACCCGGGAACTCCACCCGACACCGTCTCAACTTACCCGGCCCCGGAACAATTTTTCCCTTGAAATTATTCAAATCTGCTTTACAGGGAGCTTCACCTGAAAGACTAGATTTGTATAATATATACGTTACTGTGTACGTTAACAGAAAACCACAATTCCAAGTCACACAGAGATTGTGTGCACTCGTTGTGGGTCTCTGGCGTTTCGTCAGCCCACGCGAGTTGTGTGGATATAAAGGGAAAAGTTGAGACGGTGTCGGGTGGAGTTTCCGGGTAGCTCAGTGGTAGAGCGCTGGTACGTTCAACCAGAGGTCCCGGGATCGATACCCGGGCCCGGAACAATTTTTCCCTTGAAATTATTGAAATTGTTTATGTTCTCTTAATCAAATGCTCGAAGTTCGTTTCTTGGAGACACACAGGAGAGAGATAAAATAATACGTTAATTTTATTTTCTGGTTGAGATAAGAAATTCTAAATTTCTATTGCTAAGTCCAACCTCAATATTTCGATCACAAAATGCTATTCTGTAACTTATTAATATAACATATTAATGTATTTATAAATATTTCAGGAAATTAAGCCTAATATAGGCTATGGTTTTTTCTAGTCAATTTGGATATTTTGAAGACGGCTTAATTTTTCAGATAGATAGTTTGATATATGGAAAGTTAACTAGGAGTACTTTTATCTTAAAGAGTCTAATAGTTGAGAATAGAATGAAATGAGCACACTATGTAAAGATAACTAATGATTGTCATTAATGGAATCTAGCCTAATAAAAATGTTGTTTGTTGTTCAGTCAACTGTCCGAAGATGGTTTGAACCTCATAAGTAACACCAATAAGGCATCAGTCAGGCAACTAAGCCAGGAGATAATAAGTTAGGGTACCCAGTTTCTTTCCCCCTACATTGTATACATCACTGACTAGTAGCATATTTCACTAATCAGGCTTCAGATGTGTACAAACAATAATGTTCCTCCTCTGTCACGTATCGTCAAGTGAGATGTACTGTCTGATAATATTTGTATCAGACTGAACCTCAATCAGAGATAAATCAAATTTATATTGAACAATATATCAAAACAAGATAATTAATACTTTATGTCAAAAAATCTTCGATCGTAATGTCAAACTACTAATAAAAAATAGATAGAAACATTTTCATTAAATTCTGACAAATAGTTCCTAAGAAAATAATACCAGACGGGTGGGTGGGTGGAGGGGGGGGGGTTAATCGGAAATTTTCACTCCACTCCTTTCAATTGAAAGAAAGGAATCGCAGTTACTTATTGTGGGTACCAATAAACTCGACAGGGTCTGTTTTATGATTGTTGAAAGTTATGTTTTTCTATCTGCTAGTTCTAGAGAGAGTTCAATTTAATTATAGGTGTGATGAGTTAAGTATAGGAAACAGCTGGCAATCTGTACCAAGTGCCCCTACATGTACGACATGACACTTTCAGCATTACTTCTCTCCAAGATGAAGTCATACCAAGGATTTTATCACTTTATAGCATAGATGTCCAATTGTAACTCGTACGAGGTAACTCCTGCCGTAAGCAACCCGCAGCGCATATTATTTAATGTCATTTTTCTAATTTTATATCGAAAGCATGTTTGACATGCAATATCTCTTGGTTCTATAGGCGTTTCAGGAGAAAGGAAAATAATTTAAGGGCATATTTCATTGAGCCTATATTTACTATCATAGTCATTTGACTAAACAAGAATACAAGTTTGTACAGCCATTGAACACGTTATATTATTGTTATAAATAAATGCTTTAAAATTACTTTATGCTCGACCATGCCGAAATGTAGTAATTATACACCTGGTAACAGTCCTTTAATGCATGTCATTAAAGTACACCTACTCAATAAAGTACAGGTGTTCAGCCAATGACAATTCAGCTTACAGGTGTTCAGCCAATGACAAGTCAGCTTTGTACCGTTATAAAACCGCAAGTATCGATTATTCTCGGATATGCAATCGAAAGAGAATTAGCGAAAAGTCACGGAGGCTGGAAATCCAATACTGTTGCAGAAGGTTATGTTCTGTTACTATAATAATTAGAGTTAATTGTAAATAATATTCAAATAAATTCAATTTGTCTTCTCATTTTTCAATGTCGAATTCAATAATCAAAGTTTAACGGGATTACATCAAGGTCAATGACATTATTGTTCCTCGGAAAAAATCAATACTTTCGCGTCTGCGCACATCTCACAATTCACGACCTAGAACAAGGTCACTTCCGATCTTGTCAGATACAAATAAAATGTATACATCTGAATACTGTAATTTCAAGTTAGAAATATGGTCGAGCATAAAAAGTCACCTATAATGGTAATTGAGAAGCTCGTATGAAAATTTTGAAACTCGCTTGCGCTCGTTTCATAAACATCCATACTCGTTTCTTAATTACTATCATAATAGGCTCGTTGCATACTGTACTATTTTCCAACTACATCTAATGTTTAAAAAATTTAATGTAACATCCTTCTTCCTGGGAGGTCTTCAATTCAACATGGATCAGTATAAATGGTCCGTCCGAGGAATCTGTAGAGAGACTTGGCGCAGATGAGGGCGGAGTCTATCTGTGGCGGAGTGTGTTGCGGGCAGCATCAGCTCGTGGCCGCTAAGGAGTAAGATACTCGTGGTAGAGTGTTCAGATAGGAATGGTCCCCTTCCTGCAAGCGATTGGTAGCTTCGTTCAATCAATGCCTCCTCCCAGAGCGGTCATTGGTTCTAGCCCTTCCACATACCACTTGCGTAGAGGACTAATTACGTCTTTCTACTCTACAGATTCCTGGAACGGACCATAGTAAAAGAATAAATAATAGACAAAATTGCATTGAACACTTGTTAAGAATTGAAAACAATAGATGTCCTAAACCAGGCGTCTCAAGGTCAACGCATAGAAGTTGTTACAGAGAGCAAGCGTAGCCAGCTGAAGATATAAGCGCAGTACCCGAAGATAGCCGATCGTTGATTTCTGTTACAAGCATGAGCGAGCTAAGTTGTAGCTGGCGCGGGAGAAATGCTACACAGCTGCACTTTTGTGTTGTACTGTCACAATAGACGGTTGTTTTCGGAAGGAATTTCTTAAGTAATTTACAATAATAATAATAATAATAATAATAATAATAATAATAATAATAATAATAATAATAATAATAAAGGAACCGGCTACCCTATCCATTATCTCTGGCCTAGTTGCCTCATAAGTGATGCCTTGTTGGTATCATTTGAGAGGTTGAGACCTGTCTTCGGACAGTTGACTAAACAACAATACTTCATTTCTGGTACATTTTTTTGGTACCGGTATCTGTCTTTTCTTTTAAGTTTATACTATATTTAATACAATTAAATTCAATTAAATAACAACAATAATTAAATTATTAAATTTGTTGGTTGTTAAAGTACGCATTATTATGATATGCCAATATTAACATATTCATTACAATAATAGTTAAATAATATGATTCATAATGATTTCAATAATTAAAATTAACCAAAACATCTTATGAATTCACAAACAATTATTTTAAATTAGAAATATTCAAATTTTAAATCTGGTCTCAAATTCTTTTCTCAAGGCCTCGAGTACTTCACTGTGATAATAATAATAATAATAATAATAATAATAATAATAATAACAATATTTTCGAATATACCAATGAGTAAAACGAAGAAATCTGAAGCATGAAGAACCATACATGTTACGTAATTATTTGTTACACTGGCCTTGATTCAAATTAGGTAAACATTTTAGATTAATGAAGTGGTAACAGTTACCCACTGAAAGTTGCGACTCCCACAATTTCACTTTCCCTATGAAATCTTTTATTTCTTCATATATTTGCAGTATTAAGGACATTCCTTCCTCGGAGATGAACACAAAGACTGACCGTTACATCGTAGTGGTTGGAGATTTCTATTCAAACGTCGCGGTCAATGATGTCATCCGGAGATACACGAACTGCTCCCGCATCTTGTTCCAGTCTTACATTAAAAAGAGAGATGAGAAAATGCTCCGAGGAGGCCCTATTGAGACGTCTGTCCTAAACCAATCTTAAGCTATACTGTTTTCGCTGTAAGAAAAATCCTAATGTAAACATAAGCACGTTGCTGTCATACCCGTGATTGGCTCCTAGTCGAAACACTCACATGCCGCAGGAAAATATAGTTCGTATTTGGAAACCATAATCTTGTATTATTTGAAAATAAAAAATTGAATTCTATTGTTAAATACGATGAAACATATAACTTCACTCATATGTAAAATGCTATGTAAAAGAGAAACTATTTTTATATATTAGGGGAGACTGTTGTACCTTTAGCATAGTGTACCTTTGAACATTTTTTGTTTTTTAATTTTGCTGCTATCTAGAGGACTCAAACTGAAGTAGATTGTAGAGAAAGCCGCTAAGTAGCTCTGGTAGTAGTTTCAGTTTGATTTATTGCAAAGTGTGAGTTCCGTGGACAAAAGAAATTTTTTAGTACCAAAAGTAAACATTTCGTTTATTAATATATGTTTTCTAACACAAAACTGGATTGTATTTGTCATTATGAATCAAGTACAGTGTGTTCCCTATCATCTGGTGAGTAATAACATATTTTAATTTCCACAATTTATTCGAATCTCTAGTTTTGGGAGCCATATTTGTTTAAAAGTGCACCCTCTTATACCTTTGAACACAAAACATCTTGTACCATGGAACATGTTACAAAGTACACGATACTATCGGTTTTTGTTTTTGTTTTATTTTAAGATCGTGTCACGATATAAGTCTGGAATTAAGAGGCCCCCAATTGATCCGGATGTCTTGAAGAAAGCTGTTGAAGCAGTTATTGCTCCTCCAGGAAATAAAATCTCAATCAGAGAAGCCTGCTCTGGTTTATGATGGCAAATACATTTTAAATATGATTGTCATTTTTTACAGTTATATTCCCACGTATATTTCATGTGTTCCGAGGTACCAGAGAATATGTTCCAAGGTACATGAACCTGTTGTACCTTTGAACACATTACATATCCCTTCATTTTATTTTTTCCAGCCTTAATAGATCTGTAAAACAGGAAAATACATACAGGAAGTTGTAAAGGAATCTTCAACGATTATTTCAAGCATTTTTAATTTAAAAAATTTCACTTCCCAAAATTAAAAAAAATAAAATATGAAAAGTGTTTAAAGGTACAACAGTCTCCCCTATTATGTACAATGAACGCGGATGAATACCAACAATACACCGCGGTAGTCTGTTCTTGTAACAAGCTGGCGTCACTTGAGCTCGTAGTTGTCATAGTATGGCTTCTGTATCCTCGGTGTGTGTGGTTATTAATCATAAGAGCGGAAACCCTCTCAAAAGCGGAAAAACAAATAGTCTTA
The DNA here is from genome assembly GCF_040183065.1 of Periplaneta americana. Taxonomy (NCBI): domain Eukaryota; kingdom Metazoa; phylum Arthropoda; class Insecta; order Blattodea; family Blattidae; genus Periplaneta; species Periplaneta americana. Next base: position 46,419,318 of record NC_091120.1, read on the forward strand.
AAGGTATAGAGTAAGTTATGTGATAATTTAATTGCAGTAATTATAAAGTAAACGTTTCCTAAGCAAACAACTGCATAGTAGTGAGGTTAGGCCTACTTGACGAGTAACGGGAAATGTTTAAGAAGAAACAGAATGTACAACAGTAGGCGGGAACATGTACTGAGAATCTATGGCGCCAAACAGTGGCCAATGAAGCCTCACTTCAGTCACGTGCTATTGTTTACATTAGGATTTTTCTTAAAGCGAAAAGATTATACATGCCGAGGGACGCTGGAGACAACTGCGAAGCGGAAACGGACAGGGTGCCTAACTCTTGAAGTGAAGAAGAAGAAGAAGAAGAAGAAGATGATGATGATGATGATGATGATGATGATGATAAAATAATATTAGTTTGTCTTGTCGAATTTCAACATTGGTCTCTAGCTTTAAAATTCTACTCCCAATTGAATTTAGCTCTCTGAAATGTCCTTTCAGTAGCCTGTTTTTCGTCTGCCCCCCCCCCCCCGTGGAAATAAAGTTACGTAAGAAGAGATCAATACGGATTATTCTAGGAACGTAAACTAGCTTACAGCGAGTTTGTGGTAACTACTGTAATATGTGACAATGGATCTGAAATGCCCAGCTGAAATATCGATGCTCCCGAGGGAATCTGGATCCGACCGCTGCGTGCTGGCGTCCGTAACTATCGGGGGGGGGGGGGGTCCGCAAATATTTATTTAATAGGCCTATATCATAATTTCCAATAGAATGCCAGCATGTTCTCAAAATAACAACTTAATTAGCAGCCGAATGAGCAAACACATTTAAAATAGACCGAGTCAGCGTAATGACTAGCCGTCAATAATAAAAACCCCACTAGGCCTACCTGCCCCACATGCGAGTTAACCAAATTGTGGACCTGGTGTGTTTCTCTGTGTAAATATTGCCCCATCACGTTGCATATAAATCTTGCACGAGCATCTAAAAATTATGGGATGTGGCGCAAAATATTTTGATACCTACATTGCCGTTGCGAATATTAAACCCAACGTTTCGGAGAAACATACTTTCATAACATTAGCGCTCCGTCATTCAAACCCCTGAAATGTCCACTATTCACAGCAAATTTTCAAATTTTCAAATTTATTTCAAATTTATTTATTTCAAATATACAGAATAAAGAAATATAATTACAAAGCAAGCAAAGAGAAATACAAATAAAATAATACAAGCAATATAAAAAGAAGATACAGTAGTATTAACAAAATTTGAGACCGAATGAGCAGCGCTCGTGCTCGGTCGCAGTTCAGATATAATATTAACATAAAAAATAATAATATAAATAAATAAGTAAAATAAAATAGGAACTAAAATATAATTACAGCGGCAATGGAATTATATAATATAATATTAACACTATAGAAGTATAATATCGCACGTGAAAAGTAGGACTAATATATATTTCAAAATTATAGAATACAAATATAATATAGGTTGATTAATTCATACACATAGGCTATACATTTATTTAATCAAATTGAAGATATTAGCACGTTTCTAATTTTCTTGTTATATGTTAGTGGGTTACATGTTAGAAGCTCTGGGTGTAATTTAGTTAAAGCATTGTACAACCGAGGGCCAAAATTTATACTATGCTTTAGACCAGCAGATGTGAGACATTTAGGTTCTACTAATGTTGAATTAATATTTCGTCTTGTGTCATAATTGTGTGTGTATGATAAAATTTTAACAGCGTATACTTATAAATTTGTTCAATATTAAATACATTAAATTCAGAATAAATTAATTTAGTTGGATAATCGAAACGTTTCTTCAAACAAATTTTGATTATTTTGATTCCCATGTTAGAATCCTGGCTTGTTTAACAGTGTTTACGATTAACATAAACGTTGTTGTGACAGATTTTCTGTGGTACCCACCTTTCCCCTATCGTCACACATAATTCCAGGTAAATTATTAAAATGTCTAGAATGATATACAGAATTAACCGTAAGTAATATAATTAATTTCAGGGGGTTATTCTTTGAGATATTTAAAACAAGAAAGTTAAATACACTTTTGCTCGTTTTTGTATTCTTTTCGAGATAAAAATTGTTTTAAGTAATATGAAATAGTCGACCTGGTTGGCGAGCTGGTATAGCGCTGGCCTTAAATGCTCAAGGTTGCGGATTCGATTCCGGGCCAAGTCGATGGCATTTAAGTGTGCTTAAATGTGACAGTCGCATGTCAGTAGATTTATTGGCATGTAAAAGAACTGCAGGACAAAATTCCGTCGCATCCGGCGACGCTGATATAACCTCTGCAGTTGCGCGCGTCGTTAAATAAAACATAACACTTAAGATTTATATCAAACATTTCATACCGTGTTTTGGGAAAGCCTTTGATTGAATTCTCAATATGCTCAGTCAATTTAAGAGAGAAGTGGATTATGATAATAAATGAAAGAATTTTAGTTTTATCCCTTAAATGTGCAGAAATTTGATTCGAACAAATATGATTGTTGTTTAGCTAACTGTCCGAAGACAGGACTGCACCCCACAAGTGACACCAACAAGGCATCACTCATGAGGCAACTATGCCAGGATATAATGTGGTAGGGTGGTCAGTTCCTTTCCCCCTCCATTGCATACATCGATGACTAGTTACATATTGCACTAATCAGACTTCAGATGTATACAAAAAATTGTTCTTCCACTGATACCTTTCGTCAAATGAGATGTAGGCCTACTGCCTGATAATAATATATGTACATATCAGCCAGATTTCTATCATAGGTGCGAACAAATATCATATAAAATTCCTTTGCAGAACGAAAACTTAAATTTTTTCGGATCAAATTTTGTGCACATTTAAAGGACAAAACTAAAATTCCTTCAATAATTTATTGACTGAGCATATTGGGAAGAGTGCTAAAAATGAGTGCAAGAAAGTCAGTGGTGTCTAAAGTGCTAGAATAAGAATAGAGAAGAAAGTGTAAAGAGTGTAGTAAGATAGACATAATAATAATAATAATAATAATAATAATAATAATAATAATAATAATAATAATAATAATAATCCTTGGCGCTACAGCCCTTGAAGGGCCCAGACCGACCAACCGACTGCTGGCCTTACGTTCACATGCCGAAGCAGAGGTGAACGATCATCCAATCAGAATGGAGGTATCATGTGGTTAGCACGATGATTGATGATTTCCTCAGCCGTTATAGCTGGCTTTCGTAACCAGATACGCTACCTATCGCAGTTCTCCAAGTGCATCACGATTCTGGGTGGGCACCGGTCCCAAACACTGGCCGAAATTTCATGAGAAAATTTCTTCCCCCATGAGGACTCCAACCGGCGCAGGATGCCTTAGACCATGAAGCTACGGCGCGGGACAAGATAGACATAGAAACAATAAATTAAAGTGAATGAATATAAGAATTAAATGAGAAGTGAAAGAGAGAGAAATCAGCAACGAAATTAAATGAATTGGAAAATAATGTGAATCAGTGTTATGGAGTTGGAAGTAGCATCATGACTACTACAAGTGCAGTAATATTCTAGATGTAAAGATATGGAAAAAGGCAATAAAAGAACGAATTAGGGAGTAGGAACGAAGGGAAAGGGATAAGTACGTAAATAAATACAGGAAATAGTAAATTATGTCAGTGTTGTAAAACAGAGAAAATTAAAATGTATACCAATTTAGGAGGAAATAGCAGGGAAAGTATGAATGAGAAAAGGTGGATTTGAGAATCGAGAAAAAAATGCAAATAATTAATGAAAGGAATATGCAATATTTAAATAGAAAAGAGGGAAAAGGAAGGAAAACAGTCTAGTTATGAGACAGAATAGAAAAGAATATATAGGGAAGGATAAATAGCAGTGCATTTAGAATGGAGGGATAGGCTATGAATTAAATTAAAATACTTAGTAAATGAATATATTAACACAAAACAGTGGAGTACAAATAGATGACAAGAATTAGATAGGATGATGCTGGAGAGGAATAGTGTGTTAATAATAATAATAATAATAATAATAATAATAATAATAATAATAATAATAATAATAATAACATAATCATATTATTATTATTATTGTAATCAGTAAACAAGAATGGGATGTGAGTATATTTTAAAGTGATGATGGATCGAGAAACAGAAATGTAAAGATCCACCATAACAATGAATTGTATTGTTGGATGACAAATAAATGTCAAATATGTTTAACAACAATAATAAAAACAATTTAAGATTGTTATAGTCTACTAAACTTCTTTGATGGCTTACCAATTCCAAATTATTATTGAAGATTTTATTCATCGTAACACTTGTGGAGGACAATCTCGCTGTTCTTTTTTTTTCTCGACGTTCTCCCGTTTCTCAATATTAGGCATCAACTTCATTGAATCTGAGATGCATTTCATCATCATCATCCCATATCATTTCCCGATCCAGGAATGAGCATGGGTTGTGTGCTTTGAAACCTAGATACACAGTGAACTTTAGCGTAGTCAGCTAGTATGGGTGTCAAGATGCGCGTAGATTCAGGGATTAACGTAACGTTCTACAGGGACATCATATTAACATTTCTAATATTAACCTGGCTATACCTTTGGATTAACAGTTGAGAACATCGCTTGCTACCCCCTTCCACGACTGGAGTTCGATGATAGGCTACTGGCGTAAAATACAAACAAATCACTTTACTAGGTATAGGAGCGAAGAAAAGTACTTCATCCATTTACGTAAAGTAGGAAATAACACGATTTTGAGTTTGATAATTTTCATTAGGTTTTTCTTTAATCAAATTACAGTACTGCATTACCAATAAGTGCTTTTACACACGAACTGAGCTATTCATTCGGACGTATTCATTATGCAGTAGGATACATTATACTATCTACAGCACATTAGCGTACAATATAGAGAATGAAGTTAAATTGAAAAATAATCATAATATGGATATTTAAACACAATTTTGAAAATGGTGGCCATTCATTTCGATACAGGCTTCAGTTCTTTTTTGCATATTATCGCACTATAGACTATTGTACTTAATTCTGATTACCAGTTTCGTCCTTCGTACTAGTAACTCATGTTAAAATAATTTTGTACCTACTCTATAAAAGAGTACCTTACGTACTGTAAATTCAATCTTCACTTCTGCCCGATCCGAAAAGATAAAATTACTCAGACATGCTACCTACTGTCGTCCACACCTGTGGAGTAACGGTCAGAGCGTCTGGCCACGAAACCAGGTGGCCCAGGTTCGAATCTCGGTCGGGGCAAGTTACTTTGTTGAGGTTTTTCCGGGGTTTTCCCTCAACCCAATACGAGCAAATGCTGGGTAACTTTCGGTGCTGGACCCCGGACTCATTTCACCGGTACTGTCACCTTCATTTCATTCAGACGCTAAATAACCTAGATGTTGATACAGCGTCGTAAAATAACCCAATAAAATAAAAAAAAGCAAAAGTAATTGTTTAAAATTGTCATAGTATACTAAACTTCTTTGATGGCCTACCAATTCTGAATTATTATTGAAGATTTTATTTATCGTAACACTTGTGGAGGACAAGGTCGCTGTTGGTTTTTTCTCGACGTTCTCCCGTTTCTCAATGTTAGGCACAAACTTCTTTCAATCTGAGATCCATTCCATCGTCATTCCATATCGTTTCCCGATTCAGGAGGAGGTTGGCCTAGGAATGAGCATGGGTTATGTGCTTTGAAGCCTAGATACATACCGTAGCCAACTAGTATGGGTTCAAGATGCGCATAGATTCAGGGATTAAGGTAAAATTCTACAGCTAAGTCGCAGTGACCTCTTCCAATAGTACCAGTCGCAGTACACATTGCATTAGATAATGTACTTAGTAAGTAGCCATCTAATGTGGTGGAGTAGTAAAGCATGAAGGCGGTGTCGTGTGTCAGTGGATGAGGCGATCGGCTCAGATGCTTACACTGGACAGGAGGTCTTGTTTGCTGTCTGCTAATGTCCTTTAGATTGAAGTGAGTGGGCGTACGGAACAAAGTGCATGGATCGTTTTCAGGCTAGCTTCGGTGTATTTTCATTCTCCTTGGAACACAGCTTAAAATTCTGTTATTGTTCTAGACAAGCAATTGATAACTCTCAGGTTTCTCTATCTTTTGAAGACAGCTGTTGTTAATATTATTTTATGTAATCATCATGATCATTTCTACAGACATTAATACCAGCCGACTTTGTAATGTCTTCTACTACACGAAATGAACGTTGCGAAGATGCCATGTACTTTTTATCACAGATTTGCACGTTTTGAGACAGTAAACTTCCTTTATAATGTTGCGAATAATAAAATTACGTTTAAAATTATTTTCTTGAACTACTATTCGAAATACATAGCTAAATTATGCAGCGACATCATTTTATTTTTACTTCAATTTTTATTGTGCCTGAATTTTTTAATGTTCTTCACTCCCATCATCTCTACTAGTAAACTTCCAACCGTTCTCCACACAGACCCAAGGCCGAGTATGCGGTCATAGTAAGCAGTACTGAGTTAGTGAGTATAGTACGTTCCAGAAATATGTTCGAGTTTTCCAGTGACGAAACAGGTTTCAATATTGAATCATATTTTAGCACAGGTATTGTCGTCCGTTTGCCTACGTCGCATCCCGGTTTCCCCCCACTCACTTCTGCTCGCCCCTCTATAAAGGCTAGTGGCTGGACTGTCTTATCTCTTTTCTGAAAACATTAATTTCTGTTAAGAATTTATGTTTGTATAATATTATACAACTGTTTAAAATAACTTAAATATAAAGGACTCGTTAAGTAATTCACTGTCACGTGATATCCCCCTTTCTACGACCCTGCCGCATAACCACTTCGACGGACAATAGATAGCATGTCTGAGTAATTTTATCTTTTCGAATCGGGCAGAAGTGAAAATTGAATTTAAGGTACGTAAGGTACTCTTTTATATAGTAGGTACAGAATTATTTCAACAGGAGTTAATAGTACGAAGGACGAAACTGGTAATTGGAATTAGGTACAATAGTCTATAGTGCGATAATATACACAAAAGAACTGAAGCCTGTATCGAAATGAACGGCCACCATTTTCAAAAATGTGTTTAAATATCCATATTATGATTATTTTTCAATTTAACTTCATTCTCTATATTGTACGCTAATGTGCTGTAGACAGTATAATATACAATGCATAATGAATACGTCCGAATGGATAGCTCAATTCGTGAGTAAAAACACTTATTGTTAATACTGTACTGTATTTTGATTAAACAAAAACCTAATGGAAATTATCAAACTGAAAATCGCGACATTTCCTAGTTACGTAAATGAATGTACTACTTTTCTTCTCTCCTATACCTAGTAAAGTGATTTGTTTGTATTTTACGCCAGTATCATCGAACTCCAGTTGTGGAACGGGGTACCAGACGGTGTTTCCGATTCTCAACCGTTAATCCAAAGGTACAGCCAGGTTAATATTATAAATGTTAGTAAAAATATAATGATGTCCCTGTATTAGGCTATTTAGTGCGGGTCCAAAATAAAAGATAAACTTTCCTTCTCACAATTATACATAAAAGACACCAATTAAAAAACCATCTGTTATCAGCCAATACATCTCACTTAACGATATGTGTCAGAGAAAGAATAATTGTATGCAAATGGAAGGGGAAAGAAAGTAGCCACCCTACCCCATTATCTCCTGACCTAGTTGCCTTATAAGTGGCGCCTTCTTGGTATTTCTTATTACGTTCAGACCTATCTTTGGACAGTTGAATAAATAATTAAAAACCCAGAAATAAGTAAAATGCCATTTAGGAATTGTATGGCTTAAAACGATATGTCGCTAGGCGAGAATAAAAGGGTTCTATCTGCATTCCATCTCACTTTACAGGAGAGAACTCTGAAGTTAGGCCTCTAAAATGAAACATTAAATATATTCGTAGATTACATTTTAACTTCTCCTAAATTTATGTATGGACATACTCCCTTTTTTTCATTATTTCTCTTATCTTTGTCATACTGTAATTTGAAAATATTTAAGTGCCATTTTGCAGACGGAATGGAGCATGTAATCAACGATGTAAAAACATACATACATACATACATACATACATACATACATACATATATACATACGTACGTACGTACATACGTGCATACGCACTCACGCAGGCACACATAACAATAATAATAATAATAATAATAATAATAATAATAATAATAATAATAAAAATAATAATAGGCCTTATTATTATTATTATTATTATTATTATTATTATTATTATTATTATTTATTCTGACTGCCTCCGTGCTCTGTTGGTCAGCATGCTGGCTTCCAGATCAGGAGATCCCGGGTTCGATTCCCGGTGAATTTTTCTTGAAGAGGAAGAATGCCCTGCGTGTCTAGAGTCTGGAAATTTGTATGAATGTGAGTGTGATTGTGAATGTGCCGGTTTAATATTAATTAACCAATCATCACAAATATAAAAATACATCAGGGCTGTCGCTGGGCAGTAACCTGAACACACGTTTTAGCATCACATTGTTGACAAGTATCTGCATCTGTGATCACAACCATAAAACATCTAATATATGCTATAGAGTTACGAACAACGAAAAAAAAATATATTTATTCTGGCGAAGTTAAGGCTATCAGGCCTTCTCTTCCACTTAACCAAAAGCAAAACAAGCTGATACAATTTTATATACATACATACTGTACATACATACATACATACATACATACATACATACATACATACATACATACATACATACATACATACATACATGTATGCGTATTTTTCTTTTTCACTTTATAAGATCTTTTTTATTCTTTTTCCTCTAAATCCGCGAACGATGCGGTTAAAGGTTTTTGAAAACTAAGTATCATACAATAGGGCGCGTTGTTTGAAGGCAGACTCTTTCTTGTTTGTACGCTGTAATAATCTTAAGTAATATTTATTCTTCTATGCTTTTAAGTTCTTAAGTTATATCCCCTTTACACGTTGTGAAAGCTTTCAAAGTTGCAAATGAATAATTCAGTGCGTGGGCCCATCGATCAAAGACATTGGTTTCTCCTACTTCCTTCGTCTTAGGTATTGATGGTAGCGAGGAACGCTTAGTGTTATGATTTTGGCTCCATCTCTTTGAACTCATCCTCTTTGAAGTGAATCTACCATATTGTGCATTAATATTTCCTGATCACTGATGACATATCAGTTTCGTTTTAAGAACATGAGTGCCACGAAGATGTTTCCCTACAATTAATTTCCTTTATTATGTTGTGAATGACGTGAAATTCAATGAAATTTAATTAGAAGATATTATTTTTTTTAATCAGCACACAAAATGCATTCCTAATATTCACAAGAAGCAAGAAATTTTACGTTTAAAAATTTTAAGTAGGACATATGAATGTTAACGCCCTTCTGAAAGACTTTTCATATTTTTAACACTTCCTGTATAGTTATGTTACGGTGAAACATACAAGCATAACATTAAATAACACATTGGCAAGACCTATCCCTACCTATGACAGTGAAATATAGACTCTGCGGAAATATGATGAGAAAAGGATAACTAGTAATGAAATGCGCTTAGGCCTAAGCGACGAACTGGAGATTTCACCAGATGGGATCGGAGAAGAAATGAAGATATGCTGGAAGATCTGAAAGTGACACTAGTATTGAACTACATTCAAGATTACCAGGAAAATTGGCAGGATGCCTAGAACGCGGATCCCTAAAGTCGTCATGCAATATCACCTATAGGTATCCTACAAGCAAAACTCAGCTCAGACTCCTCGCGCCGCGCATGCTATACCCCTCTTACCCCCCTGCAGTAGGCGGATTCTTTAATAAGCGGCTATTGGTATAGCTATAACGGCTACGGTTGCGGACATGTGCACTCAAAGAACAGCTGTAACAATAACCAATTAAGTTACTGTAACATTACAAGATGTCAACATCGCCTCTTTCTAAGTCACAATCGGTATCTATCTTCACTGGAACTGTCCTCATATTTAAATTTTAAATATTTAAATTAAATTAAATTAATATTTAATATAAAACGCTATGTGACTCCCTGACTCTGTAGCAATAACACGTGTTCAGTTCAACACAAGAAGATAATACGTGCGCATGCGCATAGTGTCGGTGGTGTGATTTAGAGATGGGTAAAAAATAACACAACAGTTATTTTGGAACTGTTCCGGTCTCGGAACTGTTGCAAAAATGAACAGTAGGTCGGAACCTCCTGTTCCGAAATAACAGTGTTCCGACTCCGAGCTGCTCACTTGCCCAGCTGTTGCGGGCTCGCAGTACCGCGTTGCACAGGGTATGTTCCGACTCTCTCGGAACTGTTGCAAAAATGAACAGTAGGTCGGGACCTCCTGTTCCGAAATAACAGTGTTCCGACTCCGAGCTGCTCACTTGCCCAGCTGTTGCGGGCTCGCAGTACCGCGTTGCACAAGGTATGTTCCGACTCCGAGATAACAGTCGGAACGTCGGAGCTTGTTCCGATGAACCGACAGCTGCAGTTACACTGTTCTCGTTGTTCTTTATGTTATACTTGGAACTTCGTTGGATGAAGGTGGTACTTGAAACTCTCACGTGGTTGGAGGGGGGCGCATGGAAATTGAAATCCTTGCGGTGGCGCGAACTTTAATATCAACATTTGTAAGACTGGCCAATCATCTGTAATGTTATAGTAAGTATTTAATAATCTGTAATATTCATTCCCGCTTTATGGTTTATTTCACCATTAGTTGACTAATTCTGTTTTATAAACATTCTACAAAGTCATAAAGTACGCATACTATTATTAATTCATTGATCAGCTGATTCTATACAAAGGTTAAAGTCGTAAATGGTAATGAGTGGTTTAGTTACAATGTCTGTATGTCGTTTGTTGAGGTTAAGTCTGACAAGCACAAGTTTTTGTGCTATCTTCTCTGATATCAAAGAACGACAAAAATGTTGTAGCATTATTTGTTGGAAACTACCCATATAAGTACTGATTTGGAGAGCGAGGTTTAATGCGAAGTTTAAATTACACTTTGGTAAAGATGCGATTCCAACATTTTACTAACCCACTGCGGGGTTTCCAGGTTTCAGTACTGCCAATATATATCTTTTTTATTTATGAAATTGTAATATTTATTATTATTATTATTATTATTATTATTATTATTATTATAACTGCATTAAGAAAAGTAAAAATAAAAATTAATGATTTGTTTTTTTTTATTATGTAATAGAGAGAAGAGACATTACATACCATATGTTTTAAATGTTATGTTATTTTTTTTAGTTGGCTACCATGTCTTTATAACTTTATGTACGAAAACAAAGTGTTGTATTCTGTCCTTGTAGTCAACAGCTGTTTAATTACTAACATTAAGCTTTTGAGTTCTGTCCGCATGCACAGCAATTTTCCAAAATCGATTCGAATGTGCATTGCAGTGCCATCTATAGATAAGAATGTGTACTATGTCATGCCTATGAGTGCTCCAGTGTGAGCAGCATGGTAAAGAGGGAGGGTACTGTACCGTTCGTTTGAACGACTCAACGACTCCGACTCATCACCACTGGTGACTGTTATTTCGGAACTGTTATTTGGAACATAGTATTTTTTCGGAACCGGAACAGTCGGAACTGTTCCGGGAAAAGAACAACTTCGCCCATCACTAGTGTGATTGGAGACGGGAGAATGCTGGGAGAGGGAGCATACGTCATCTGCGCGAGACAGTCACGCCCGCTGGTTTCTGCGCACTGAGTTTTGTTTCTTGGATGCATGTAGGTACGTGACGAAAGATCTTTAGGTCGTCCAAGGAAGAGGCGGAGTGAGAATAGCAGTGTTTCATTCAGTCCTTCCGAAGGGCTGTGGGTTCGAGTCCCGCCTCGGGCATGGGTGTTGTGTTTGTATTAGTTTAAGTAAAACGAAGCAAATGGAAGGAAACAGGAAAACAAAGATAACTTCGGTAAACGGCCTCTGGCCGGTCAAAATTAAAAAAAAGGGGATACGCGTTGACTGCTAAAGCAAAGAGGTAAACTATTAAAAAAAAAAGTCCGCAACATTTCTTCAAAGACTAATACGTGGAAGGACGATGATGATGATGATGATGATGATGATGATGATGATGATGACCCTGAAAACCCGAAATGAATTTAAATTCGAGTTCTCTAGTTAGAACTAGTTTTAACAAAGCTCTTTTATAAATACTAATATTAACTAAATCAGTAGTAGAAATCATTGTGTTTGTTTCACTAAAAGTTCATTAGTTAAAACTAAATGTGATTAGTTAAAACCAGTGTTAGCTAAAATTACCTTTACAAGGAGGTTACGGCTTTTAGAGTTTCATGCAATTCTCGTGTAGCACAAGCATCTTTTCGAAATGCAAGTTTTCTTGCAAACATAACGTGTGAACCTTTGTGTGAAGAATGGGCTTAGAAACCAAATATTTTCTTATCTTGCTTTTCTTGAGTTGACATGTCTCACACATTGATAAGAAAATATAATTTCCGTTGTACAGTCGGCATATTTCTTCAAAGTTTCAGTTTTCACCCTATATCTGCTAAATTTATAATGTAATCTGCTCACTCCTTCACAAATATCCAAAATCGTCTCTACTGCATAGATTGTTTTCATGACAGATTTTGCCTCTCCAGTGTCAGTCAAAAGTTTCGCCTATTGTAAACGTTTTTGGTCATTGCACTGTAGTGACTCTGATTTTCATTCTTCCTTCCATATTCTACCCCTATCCCATTGACTCTGATCCTCATTGCTTATTATGGGGGAAAGAAACCGCACTCTGATCCTCAATTCTTATGATGAAAATGGGGGGGGGGGAAACGCATTTCAACCAAGCACAATAAGAAGAGTGAAACCAGCGTGATGTAGTTTAAGCTGTGGGCATTTTTTTGTTTATGGTGGCTGTACTGTTTACTTTATTTTTCCTGAACGTACCCTGATCTTCTCCTCCGCTGATTGGAGGAACGACACGCACCGCCGGCCTCGTCTTGGAGACCGAGCGAATGTTCAGTTGGTGAGGGAATTCGACGCAGTTACGTCTTCAACAGAGAAACGGGCAGTCTCCCGGCTCTGCTGAGATAGTCAATTCATCGTATTACGTGGTTCCGGTGGTCAATGTGACCTGCTGATTTGGATAGCTGCGACTTTCGTCTGTGTGGTATAATTCATCGGTGGAACATCGTTTGGATATCATCGCTTTACAGACTAAGGGATGGTCTGTTTCATTCCTAGCAGTGCGCTGGCCAGCATTCCTGATTTTCACATTCTACACTACGAGGGGTCATTGACGTCCATAAACCTACAGGGAAGTTCTCTGGGGTCGTTACGCCATTAATGTATATAACGGCTTACTTGGTTACCGTGTGCTTTCCATGCATTTGAACTTTGATTCAGCTAAAGGTTGGAGACTACAACTTTATATGTCTTATTTGAGCGGAGTCTTTTCAGACTGTATTTTCAATGAGTGTTCAGTTTACTCTGTTATACATCGCCATTCTTACATTCATTTTGATGGCAGACATTAATTTTCTCTCTTTCATTACCTCACCATTTTATATTGTTATTAGATTTATAATTTTTTTGTTCTTGTATTCTTTACATTAACTTATCTCTCTCAATTTGTTAATATTAAATTGTTATAATTATCATGGTATTTATACTATTTGTGAAAGGCAACCAAAATACCTTAAGTTACGATCCTTTTCTCCTTCCTGGGTTTTACCCAAGCACGCTGATACAACACCAGAACAAGAAATGCGTGCAGACTTGCCAACGACACTGAAGAAACCAAGGAGAAAACAAATCCTTTAAAGTATGTGCATGTGTGGACGTTCAAAAATCTTTTTAGCTGATCCAGTCCTGTCAAAACTAGTAAGTAAACAACTGAACATATATACAGGATGTAAGCGTTATAAACAGCCAAAATTATACAGACTGTACACCTCGATCTACTGAACATAATGTATAGTGAAATTTAATTTTTCTTCTATTTTGTTTAATTCCTAAAATATCATGTTTTTAGGGTAGATAGTAGTCTAATATTTACTGTTCGAGTAAATGTGAACGTCATTGCCAATGACCTTCCGTCCAACGAACGCTAACACCATCACAATACAGGGTGTTTAAAAATACGGGGCATAATTTCAGGTATGTATTTCCCACATGTAGACAAACAAAATAGTTCATTACAACATGTGTCCGGAAATGCTTCATTTCCGAGTTATGGCCTTCACAACATTGTAATTCACCGGAACGTTTTTATTTTTGCAGGTCGTTGTCATTACAGAAGATGTTCAAAATGTCCACCTCCTGCTTGAATACAGACCTCACACCGATGTCTCATTGACCTGCGAACACGATCCCAAACTCCAGGAGTATTGCGTATGTCCTCAGAACATGCCACAATTCGATTCCGAAGGGATTCCAAATCAGGCACCGGAGACGAATAAACCAATGATTTTAAATGGCCCCACAAATAGAAATCGAGAGGGTTCAGATCAGGTGAGCGTGGAGGCCAAGCAATTGGGCCATCTCTACCTATCCATCGATCAGGAAACCTTCGATCCAAGTACTGAATGTAACCTTCGCCTCGGAATGAACTGTCAGAGTGCCCTCTTAATGTCTCCTTTGACGGCAACGACCTGCGGAAAAAAAACGTTCCGGTGAATTTCAATGTTGTGAAGGCAATAACTCGGAAATAAAGCATTTCCGGACACATGTTGTAATGAACTATTTTGATTGTCTACATGTGGGAAATACATACCTGAAATTATGCCCCGTATTTTTGAAACACCCTGTATACTGAGTGTTCATTTCAAAGTGTCATGACGTCACTGTTGTGAGTCAGCGATTTGAAGCGAGTTTCAGCTTTTATGTCAGAGAAGTTGCCTATTAATCAAGGCGTTCAATCTGAATTTGAGAACGTGTACGGTATAACTTGAACGTCGTAGCAACAGATGGCGGTCTGTAAAGTCTGTATGCTACCATAACCTCTTTCGAACTGTTTTGCGCGGACAAGTCGTACGCAGGGTATTTGTTATCATCGGTTGCGTACGGCAACATTCCACAGTAGAAATCAAATGCTCCGTGTCCATGTTGACCGTCGTAGTTAATGTCAACAAATACGTAAGTAGTCGTCTTAACCCTCTCCGCATATTCCAACAGTAAGGAAAAAACTCGCCTCAGCACGTGTTTCCAAACAGTTCACAATCCTGCCACTACAGACGTTACCGTACGTATCGATAAGTACTCTTCAGAATGAACGCCGTACTTGCTAGGCAACTTCTCTGGCCCATAGGTAGTACCCCTCTGCGGAAGTGTAGGAAGATTGAATTCTCTAGGCTCCATGCATATTTTGCTTGATTCTCATTATTATTAATTCTCTAGGCTCATCGGCTAGCCACATGACGGCATACAGCGAGCCATGACACACTTTGAACTGAACACGCGGTAGAGACAACAGAGTGATCTGATTTATTAACAAGGGTATCACCACAGTTGCAATGTAAGTGGCGGACCGAAGTAAATAATGTCATTCCACTATCATTTCCAAAAACACTAGATTCACAGATAACATTTTTTTCTAAGAAAACCACAAAAGTTAAAAAAATTTTCTTAGACTTTTTCGTTCAGTAATTTTTGGTCTATCATCAATATATTTTTTTTTTGACAGTTTATATCTTTTAAACCCAGTACTGCAATTTTTTCAGTCAATTACAGTTTTCCCTAAAATTTCTCAGTGAATTACATTATTACCTGGTTAATACTAGGGTTTTGTTAAAATTAGTTCTAACTATACAAATGAAGTTTAAGGAGTTACAGCTTACAGCAGTAAAATTTCTGGGAATATTCAACTGTTTTTTCCTCCATTACTGTATCTTGTACAATAATGAAAATTGGTATTTGCACAACACTGTCCTTCTGCTGTATGGAGAAAATATTTTTACGATTTAAAAAAAAAAAATATATTTATAAGATATTTTTTTTTTCAAAATTCGAAAATGGTGGTAGTTCACTGTGCAGTGATGAAGCGTTTCCCTCATAACTAAAAAACTATTCAACATTCTGTGATGAAATGTTTTATGTGTATTTATGCATGTCATATCTACAATATGATGCAAAATCACTTCTTTACCTTTGATAGATTGTCAGATAAAAAACTAAAATCGTTTTAAAAATGATCAAATATCAGTCTTTTCTTCTAACACAAAATAAAAAAAGTACTATTTACTAAGGAATGTGGTTGAAAGAGCATGATATTGTAAACATGAGTTTCAGCAATAAAATAAAAGAGAGAGAACATGAAAAAGTTAAGAAATGTGTGAGTTATGAGGGAAACGCTTCATCACTGCACTGTGAACTACCACCGTTTTTAATTTTGAATAAATAAATAAATATTTTTTTTAAATCGTAAAAATATTTTTTTCATATAGCAAAATGACAGTGTTTTACACATACCAATTTTCATTATTGTATAAGATACAGTAATAGAGGGAAAAAATGTTGAATATTTCAAAACATTTTACTGTTGTAAGCTGTACATAATCCCTTAAACTGTTTTCGGGCAACCACGGTAACATCTACAAAGAATACTCAATGAAAGAGTGTATTGTATTGATATTTATTATATTATAGATCACAGACAAAGTACATACAAATAATCAATTGAACCCTTACATTACACACTTTATAATAATTTTTTTACACAAAGATATAATGTTATTTAAATACAATTTCTACAATTTACATATTTAATGAACAATTTTTTTTGTTTTATCTTGCATTTGCTTTTAGTTTTGTGCAAGACTCAACTCATTCTAGTATGTAGTTACAATCAGTATTTATTCACCTTCCTATTTATTTATTTATTTTCTTTTCTTCATTCAATTCTGTTTAATTTATTCTTTCCATTCTAAATTTTTAGTCAAAAAAAGATATAAACCTAATTGCTTTTGCAATTTTTGTGTTATTATTATTCATCAGTTTTTTATAGCTATTTCTTTATTTATTTGTAGGAACTTTTCATTTATAAATTTCATCCTATATCTTTTGTATTTTGACATTCAAGAACGATGTGAATGCTATCTTATCTCTGACCACATAATGGGCACGTGCCTTGAGGTATATTGCTTCTATTACTTCTTAATTTCCAAATCCCCAGTCTGAACCAGGCTAGTCCAAATCTTTCTTTCATATTCATATTTCAATGATAGAGTATAAAAAGCCATAATATTCTTCCAACTGAAATGACGAAGAAATCAAAGAAGATGTTGCTACAGACTGATGATTCCGAAGTCAGAAAGATTAATGTTTGAACACTTAATGTACAAGAAGAAGTGTATGGAAAAGAATAGGGAATAGTCGTGTAGAATATTCTGTTAGTGATGATGATGATGATGATGATGATGATGATGATGATGATCTGCCAAATGTATTTCGATGTTCGTACGTGCAACAGTAATGATGCAGATTACGACGACCTGATAAATTCTCCATTAGGGTTTATTGTTGGGAGAAATTAATTCACAGTGGAGAATATATGTCGCATGTCAGTGTCATCTCTCCACGACCGCGACACGAGTCAAATTTGTCGGTCCCAGCAGGTGTCCAGACACGAATTATGCAGAATCAAGAGGTTACGAGCGAAATTTAGGAAACCACAAGGGAATCTGTAGCTGCGTACACATGAATTTTAATGGAGCAATGTTCTAATAATTAGGCCTGTGCATATAAATTTCAATTCTATATATCTTGGTATTTTTAAGATACCATTAGTTCTCTTGTAAAGTTGAAGCGTTGGGCCGAATAACAAAGTACACTTTGCAGAGAGTTTTTCTCGGAGCGCTCCCTTTTCCCTCTTATTCCATCAATTCCATCTACCTTCCTTTCATTTCATCTGTCTGCCTAGTTAAAACTATAGCATTTGGGGCTTACCAGGCTACTCGTCTGACTCTATCAGGGGTCGATGTAGGATAGACCACCCGTCAACGTCGAATTCACGAATGCCACCCAGGTCCCGTGTCGATCTTGGACAATCATAGTACGAGGCGCATCCAGAAAGTAAATTTCCCTATTTAAAAAAAAGAACACACACTTGCAGGAAAACATTTATTGGCAACAGTTACAGCAATGCTTCAGCTATTTTTCAACATAGCCACCATCAGAATTGAGACACTTGTCGTATCGTGGGATCAACTTTTGTATCCCTCTGTCGTAGAACTCTACCGCCTGTGAATGGAACCAGCGTGTGACAGACGTCTTCAGCTCTTCGTCGTTGCCAAAACGCTCACCGGAGGACAGGAATTTCTTGAGGTGCAAGAAAACGTGAAAATCGCTGGGAGTAAGATCAGGACTGTAGAGTGGGTGATCAAACAACTCCCAGCCAAATTCCGTCAAAACAGCTGCTGTGCGCCGAGCCGTATGTCATGGAGGAGCACAACACCTGCAGTAAGCATTCCATGCCTCTTGTTTTGAATGGCACGTCGCAATTTTCGTAGTGTTTCACAGTAACGGTCAGCGTTCACTGTTTCACCTCTTGGAAGGAAGTCAATGAGCAGAATGCCCTTCCTGTCCCAGAACACCGTGCACATCACTTTCCGTACCGACAGCGTCTGTTTGAATTTCGTCATGACCGGAAATCCACTATGCCGCCAACGCATTGACTGCTGCTTGGTTTCCGGGATGAAGTGCGAAATCCAAGTCTCAACGCCCGTGATGATCCTGTCGAGGAACTCGTCACCGCCATCATGATACCGTTGCAGAAATGTCAGTGCTGCTCCTAAACGTTGCATTTTGTGTTCGGTTGTCAGGTTTTTCGGTGCCCCCCGACACACACTTTTTTGAACAGCAGCTTCTTAGTGACAATCTCATGGAACAAAGATCACGATATCTGCGGAAAATGGCTGCTCAGCTCCGTAATCGTGAAGCGACGGTTCTCCATGATGCACTGCCGCACCAGCTCAACACGATCATCATCGATGAGGGACAGTTGCCCACTGCGCTCTTCATCATGGACACTTTGACGACCTTCGAAAAACTGCCTACACCAGCGACGCACCATCTGCTTACTCATGATGTCCGGCCCATAGACCTGACAGAGCTGCCGATGAATTTCAATTGGCGCAATGCTTTGTGCATTAAAGAACTTTATCACCGACCGAACCTCGCAGGCGGCGGGAGAAGGAATAAGAGCTTCCATTTCGGACGCTACTGGCACCAGGCGGGACCTGCCCGGCTGGCATATGATTGATACGTGATAGATCTGTCACGCATGCGCAATTTATACGGCTAATTACGTTTACTTTCAAGGGGAAAAAATCGGGAAACTTACTTTCTGGATTCGCCTCGTATATTTTGACGCACAGTGGTCTAAAAGCATGCGTCCAAAAGCCATGGCAAGTCAAGAGAGTGTGTTAGATAATTTACCCAATAATTTGGAGTAGGGTTAGAGGTGTAGGTGACGTGATTAAACAGCACGCACGCCACACCGTCCCAAATGAATTCCGTTGTTTCTCTTTGTCGCCATTGTTTCCTTTATATTTTTTTTAATTCCACGTGACGTGAATAGTATACGTAAAACTTCATTGCAGATGTAGATAGGAGAAAGAAAGAAATCACGAAAAGGAAGTAATTAAGACCCTGCTCTTGTGATGGTAATGAAAAGTAACGTTGGTGTTGAAACTGAAGAAATGCGGAGATGTGGTATACTAGATTATTTTACTGAAAACTTTGATGAAATGAAACACGCGAATGAATTTTTATGTACAAATGTAGGTTACACAGAATAGGCTTTGTTACGTATAAACGATCTTTGGCCACGCAGCCAGTAAACTTAGTGTATGAGTTAAAATTGTTTACGCGATACCTTTAAAGTTTTTAAACGGTAAGTTGTACTGAAACTTAATAATATAATTTGGACGATGCGAGATAAGGAAACTATTGCATAAGATAATCTTGCAAGTGATTTAGTTTGAGCAATGAATTACCAAAATCGCATTATATTTACAATGGTGATTTATTGAGATTACTTATGTAAAAATTCTTCGTAAAATTGGTTGTTTTAGAATGCCGTATTTTTTTTATACTTCATTCACTTTATTGACGTAGGTATGGAGGGAGGTAACTTGAGAATTGACCGTCAAATAAAAATGCAAACTCCTCTCCTTGTTCTCTTTGTATTCCCTGTCTTCTTGTTGTATTACCTTTAATCTTCATTTCTTTCTCTTGTTTTTTTTCCACTTTTCTCCTTGTCTTCCACTTTTCTCCTTGTCTTTTACTTGTTCTCTTTGTATTTCCCTTGTTCACTTTGTTGTTCCCTTGTTATCATTTTATTCCCCTAAATTCTCCTTGTTCTTCTTACCATTTTCTTCCACTGATTCTCCTTTTATTCCCGGTCTTTTCCTTGTATTCTCCTTGTTTCCCTTGTCGTCCACTTGTCCTCCTTGTCTTCTATTTGTTGTCTTTGAATTCGCCATCTTCTCCCTGTCGCTCTCTTGTTCTCCTTTTATTCCTCTTGTTCTCTTTGTCATCCCATTCCATTCTTTCTCTTCTCCTTGTAGCTCTCTTTTTATCCTTGTCTTCCTCTTGTTCTTGTCTGTATTCCCATTGTTTCCTTGTATTCCCCTAGTTTTCATTCTCATCCACTTGTTCTCCTTTTATTCCTCTTGATCTCCTTGTCACCCCATTCCATTCTTCCTATTCTGCTTGTAGCGCTCTTTTTATCCTTGTCTTCCTCTTGTTGTCTGTATTCCCATTGTTTTCCTTGTATTCCCCTTGTTTTCATTCTCATCCACTTGTTCTCCTTTTATTCCACTTGTTCTCTTTGTCATCCCATTCTATTCTTTCTATTCTGCTTGTAGCGCTCTTTTTATCCTTGTCTTCCTCTTGTTGTTGTCTGTATTCCCATTGTTTTCCTTGTATTCCCCTTGCTTTCATTCTCATCCACTTGTTCTCCTTTTATTCCACTTGTTCTTTTTGTCATCCTATTCTATTCTTTCTATTCTGCTTGTAGCGCTCTTTTTATCCTTGTCTTCCTCTTGTTGTTGTCTGTATTCCCATTGTTTTCCTTGTATTCCCCTTGCTTTCATTCTCATCCACTTGTTCTCCTTTTATTCCACTTGTTCTTTTTGTCATCCTATTCTATTCTTTCTATTCTGCTTGTAGCGCTCTTTTTATCCTTGTCTTCCTCTTGTTGTTGTCTGTATTCCCATTGTTTTCCTTGTATTCCCCTTGTTTTCATTCTCATCCACTTGTTCTCCTTTTATTCCTCTTGTTCTCTTTGTCATCCCATTCTATTCTTTCTCTTCTCCTTGTAGCGCTCTTTTCATCCTTGTCTTCCTCTTGTTCTTGTCTGTATTCCCATTGTTTTCCTTGTATTCCCTTGTGTTCATTCTCAACCACTTGTTCTCCTTTTATTCCTCTTGTTCTCTTTGTCATCCCATTCTATTCTTTCTCTTCTCCTTGTAGCGCTCTTTTTATCCTTGTCTTCCTCTTGTTCTTGTCTGTATTCCCATTGTTTCCTTGTATTCCCCTTGTTTTCATTCTCATCTACTTGTTCTCCTTTTATTCCTCTTGTTCTCTTTGTCATTCCTTTCCATTTTTTCTATTCTCCTTGTAGCGCTCTTTTTATCCTTGTCTTCCTCTTGCTCTTGTCTATATTTCCATTGTTTTCCTTGTATTCACCTTCTTTTCATCCTCATCCACTTGTTCTCTTTTATTCCTCTTGTTCTCTTTGTCATCCCATTCCATTCTTTTTATTCTCCTTGTAGCGTTCTTTTTGTTCTTGTCTTCCTCTTGTTCTTCTTGTCATCCCATTCTTCTTCTCTTATTATCCTTGTTCTCCTGGTATTCCCCTTTTTACCATTTTCTTCCCCTTGTTCTCTTTTTATTGTCGTTGTTTTCCTTGTATTCCCCTTGTTTTCATTCTCATTCATTTGTTCTCCTTGTCACCTCATTCTTCTTCTTCTATTCTCTTTGTCCTCCTTGTATTCCTTTTTCTCTTTTTGACTTTCCCTTATAATCCTCACCTTCCCCTTGTTCTCCTTGTGTTCCCCTTGTTCTTCAGGTATTTCTCTTGTGTTATTGTACTCATATAAACACCTGTTCTTTAAGTCTCTGTAATCCTCGATAACGACGATTTGTGGATGGTGAACACTGTTTTTCATACTCTCTTTTTGCCATTTCCCATCCGCTGTAAACAAGAAACGTAATGGTTAGAACCTATGTGAAGTCTTAATTCCAGAGCTATTTGTATAATCTACGTACACTGGTTGCATTGTTGTATACAACGTCAGGGAGGTTCGGTTTCAGAAATTACGTCATTTTGTAAACTTATTTGTCTAATCTACAGAAACAAGCAAAAAGATATTAAGCCTTGTCATTCTAATTGTAACAGTATCACAGCTATTAACAAATTTTAATTGCTCGTTTCTACAATTCTACTCTAAAATATGACGAAAAGTAGCACTAACATAATAATTTTTACATGTTAAATGACAACATTCCTGCCACACCAAATCTCTTGTGTATACAAGACATCTTGAGAGAATTTAGGCTTTATGGCGCTATCCTCCGATTCTCAAATAATCTGAAAAATAGGCCTAGTATAAAAGTATAGCTATTTATGAACAGATACGAGTTCGGGAACTCCATCCCTACTTCTGTTTGTAATATTAATCCATGAAGTATACTCTGACAAATTGAATGGAAGTGTTGATGATATTTTCTTTGAATAATCCCGGCTAAGGTGCGCCCTACTCTTTAGATGTGAGAATACAAAGAGACTGTTAAAATGATATTCCAACATACATCAATAACTAGTTGCGGAAACCGGTGCTTTGATGGCGTTAAGTAGGGCATGATAAACCATGACCCAATATCATGTTTCATCAGGCCACACCCAGAATATTACTCGTTTATTGACGCTGCAAATGAATGTAAAGGCTGGTTCACAATAAACCGGAAACGGAAATGACAACGAAAACGGAAATATTGTTAAAATAAATGTATTTAAATGTGAATTCTCACATTTAAATAAGTTTTTTTTAACAATATTTTCGTTCTGGTTCTCGTTGTCGTTTCCGTTCCCAGTTTATTGTGAACCAGCCTTAACAGTTCCAACGCACGGAGCATTTGCATGGATTAAACTTCCGTAAATTCATATACACTACGCTTCCTTTCTAATTGATAGATAAGTGCATTTATTGATGCATGATAAATTATACAAACTCATGTACACAAGATCCTTCGCACGAACCCGTACGGCCATTCGTGCTATAACTATGCACAGTTTGAATCTTCAAAGAAAACAAAAATAATACTACTAATAATAAAATAGTAAAACAACAGTTATTATTATTACTACCGTTATGATTAATTATCAGAATTACAACTAATCTAACTTCAAACCAAATTTCACAAAAACATTATATATATATATATATATATATATATATATATATATATATATATATATATATATATAACAATTCAATTCCTTATTGAGACTGCACGAAATAATCCAACTAATAAAAATATGAAGGTAATACTTAAAAAAAATACACACGCGATAAAATACAAATAGAAAAAAGAGACACAATAAATACAAAAATAACATTATCCACTAATTACTTCATCATTCCAACACTAATTACTTAAGGAACCCTGAGGTTCATTGCCGCCCTCGTATAAGCCCGCCATTGGTCCCTATCCTGAGCAAGATTAATCCAGTCTCTATCATCATATCCCACCTCCCTCAAATCCATTTTAATATTATCCTCCCATCTACGTCTCGGCCTCCCCAAAGGTCTTTTTCCCTCCGGCCTCCCAACTAACACTCTATATGCATTTCTGGATTCGCCATACGTACTACATGCCCTGCCCATCTCAAACGTCTGGATTTAATGTTCCTAATTATGTCAGGTGAAGAATTCAGTGCGTGCAGGTCTGTGTTGTGTAACTTTCTCCATTCTCCTGTAACTTCACCCCTCTTAGCCCCAAATATTTTCCTAAGCACCTTATTCTCAAACACCCTTAACCTATGTTCCCCTCTCAAAGTGAGAGTCCAAGTTTCACAACCATAAAGAACAACCGGTAATATAACTGTTTTATAAATTCTAACTTTCAGATTTTTTGACAGCAGACGGGATGATAAAAGCTTCTCAACCGAATGATAACAGGCATTTCCCATATTTATTCCGTGTTTAATATCCTCCCGAGTATCACTTATTTTTGTTACTGTTGCTCCCAGGTATTTGAATTTTTCCATCTCTTCAGAGGATAAATTTCTACCTTTCTAATTAACCAACTGTTATTATTTCTTCCTGCTTCGAGAGTTTGAATTCCCGATTGTGACATAACTATTATAAATGCGTATTTTCTATCGCGATATACGAGTGTACACCCTGAAATAGAATCACAGTAGCATACTGGATGTTGCTTCAGCATTTATTAGGGCCTCCGCTTAAAACAACGCAGACCACTCTTGATAACACATTCGATTGATCAATAATGAATGAATACCATGTTATTTCAGATAAAAATGGGTAATAATAATAATAATAATAATAATAATAATAATAGGTGAGACTGTTGTACCTTTAAACACTTTTCACATTTTATTTTTTTTTAATTTTGGGAAATGATATTTTTTAAATTAAAAAATACTATAAATAATTATTGAAGATTCCTTTACACTCTGTGTATATATTTTCCTGTTCTACACATCTATTAAGGATGGAAAAATTAAAATGTAATATGTTCAAAGGTACAACAGGTTCATGTACCTTAGAACAAACCCTCTTGTAAGTTGGACCACATGTAATATAGGTGGGGATATAGTTGTAAGAACTGACAATCATATTTAAAATGCATTTGCAATCATAAACCAGAGCAGGCTTCTCTGATTTAGATTTTATTTCCTGGAGGAGCAAGAACTGCTTCAACAGCTTCCTTCAAGGCATCCGGATCAACTGGGGGACCTCTTAACTCCAGACTTACTTCGTGACATGATCTTAAAATAAAAGAAGGACAAAAACCAACAGTATTATGTACCTTGAAAAATGTTCCATGGTACAAGGTGTTGTGTGTTCAAAGGTACAAGAGGGTGCACGTTTAAACAAATGTGGCTACCAAAACTAGAGATTCGAATAAATCATGGAAATTAAAATATGTTAGTACTCACCAGATGATACGGAACACGTTGTACTTAATGGATAGTAACAAATACAATCTGGTTTTATATTAGATAACATATATCAATGAACGGAATGTTTACTTTTGATACTAAAAAATATTCTTTCGTTCACAGAATTCACACTTTACAATAAATCAAACCGAAACTACGACCAGAGCTACTTAGCGGCTTTCTCTAAAATCTACTTCAGTTTGAGTCCTCTAGGTAGCAGCAAAAAATAAAAAACAAAAAATGTTCAAAGGTACACTATGCTAAAGGTACAACAGTCTCCCCTAATAATAATAACTCATATTTATTTTTATATTTATACCCGATTTGCTAAGGTTTTCCATTTCTGTATTATATTATTCAAATAGATGTTGGATAATGTGGGTGATATTGTACATCCTTGTCGAACTCCCCTATTTATTAAAATTTCGTGTGTTTTTGTTGTTCCGGTGTTTATTATCTTCAAGTTATAATATAAGCTTCTTATTGTATTTATCAGGTGTTTTGGGTATCCTTTTTATTTCATAATAAAATTATCCATAGTAAAGTTTCTGTTTACTCGATCAAACGCCTTATCGAAGTCACAGAATCAGCAGTTGGAAATGCCTGGCTTATAACTTATCCGATCGTGACTTTTGGCCCTCATGTGCTTGGGAGTTGCCCACAGGGAGAAGTACTCAGAATAAAACGTCACAACATCATACGGTCTATGATCGCAGATGCACTTCGATCCAAAAATCTAGACGTTCACGAGGAAGTTCATTGATTTGCTGATGGTGGGAGCAATCGTAGGATCGATATCATAGCTATAAATAGAAATAAACAGACAGCAGAAATAATTGATCCTACAATCAGATTTGAAATCTCAGCCACTCAACCATCTGAAGTGAACGAAAAGAAAAAGAAAATATACGATCCACGATTCAGTACCTATCGGCGAAATACAACATAGAAAAAATCACAGTTACCGGTCTCTTCTTCGGAGCGAGAGGCACCATTCCGAAAGCCTTTGTAAAGTGGAGGGAAAAATACAAGCTGACGAGAGATCTTCAAGTTGCCATCGTTACCACCATAATACAATTTTCTGTAGCGATATTTCGTCAGCATCTTTATGGTGTACATTCAATTTAAATTATATTTGGTTTTATTATTTTTCTTGTGTCTTAATCAATTTTGTCTGAAACCTGTTTATATAATTTTTCATTTTAAATGTTATTGTGAGCTATTCTGTGTCGCAGGGCAAACCCAAAATATTGGGTCAGACCAATAAATAAATAATTCTCGTTAGCCACGTTTTATTCGCCCCTGATGTAACTTATTGAAAATCGAACACACGTATTGACATTACCTGTGAAATAATGATTATTATTGCAATTCTGGGAAAATTTGCAATATGAAATATGGAGAAAGCTACACGAAACATTTTTTGCCTCCATATTTCTACAACGGGTCAAGTGATCCGAACAATTGAAACAACAGAATAACTAAAAGGTAGTTTTTGCTCACCTGTTTTTACTACTATACTCCTATGATATGAGACATAACGAATATAAGCTACTGGTTCATTAATGAAGCTCTTAATGAAATTTCCATGTTCTGCGTTTACTCCCACTCACGACCGGTTGACAGTACCCAATTTTCTCTTCGCAGATTCTCTTTTCAGCTCGTGATCTTTATTACGTTACAGGCTGCTGCTACGTCATGAAAATTCGTGTAATTTGCTCGTATAGTTTGTACTGAATCGTTTCGTCCTTACTTTTAATGCAATTTTATATTTTCCAGATTTATTAACTCTCTCTCGCGTAATTCCCTGATAAGACAAAGAGACGGGTTGTCCAGTTTACAAGATTCAGGTTAATTTCTTACGCAAAGTTGCATGCTGTAGGCCCTTATACTACCAGAGAAGGGAATATAGGAAGAGATATATCAAATTATTGAATAATAATAATAATATAAAGATGAGTGTTCAGCTCTTAAGCGCGGCAGGAAAGAAATTTCTTAAGCTGTAAATGTGTAGTAATCTTTTTTAATGTTCGTGCAATGAGAAATGAGAAATTCAGGCTAAATTTGACACGTTCATATTCCTTACTCTTCAGATTTTAAATGTCACACAATTGGTTTATGATACCGGTAGCTAAATTATGATGTGAAAAATTAAACACATAAAACCAAATTTGTTGTTTATGAATTGCTTTTTAAATATTTTATGAGAACTTTTATTTGATTTAAAATTTTTATATAAAGAAATACGAATTAATTGAGACAGAGAGATCAAGAACCCACTAACTCCAATTTTTTACAAAATTGAGTTATGGGCTTGATGGTGCTTTTTAGTTTGTCCCGCATGCGTAGAAGGCAAGAATACACTAATTTCGACATTCAACTGCATTCTGGGGGCTGTTTTAAAACTCGTGAAAGTCAGAACTCCACTTACTGCATGGAATAAGAGAGTTTTTGCATTCCAAGCTTAATTTTCTGTAGGCGGCAACACTATCGCTCAACCAGCTCAGTAAAGTGATACGGTATTCAGAATCTCACAAAAATCAATGAAATCCCTGTAAGACTATGAAAGGCACAATATGAAGTCGATTTAACTGCCAGAAACGCAATACAGATGCATCACTCCCCAGTCAACTGAAGTACAATTCAGCATTGCCATTGAAAGAAGAAAGCAAATGGACTTGCAAAATTTAATGCAGTTTATTTCTGAGGAAAGTAGGATGAATTACCAAACTCTGTTTGCGGACAGTAATAATCTAGAATCTAGATGCACAGGAAGAACATGGGAGTGAGAGAAAAAACACAATCTGTAATATGAATCAGACTGTGTTAACATTTTAATATTGTTTGTGGATTTATTTGTGTATTTTGATGTGCTCTTTGGTAATTTGTGATTTTCTGTCTCATATATTTGAAATTTTAAAAAATGTAGCAATGTTAATCTTAATAATAAACTTCCATTTTCTCGTATATTCCAATGTTTCATAAGGGAATTATGATATACTTATTTTTTTCCTTCACATGGCTCATATTTATTCACTTTTCTTAATTCATACACTGTGGAAGTCAGAAAGCCACTAACTCCAGCAGTGTTTATTTCAAATTGTAGCGTAAGATAATGTATAAATTTAGGTTTTGAAGTATTTAATTGATAAAGAATGTAATTTTACACAATATTAATAGGTAAATGTATAATATTGAAAGTTAGTAAGACATAAGTTTTTTCTCTCTCCTGCAAAATTTGGTTTATTGGAATTAGGGAGTTTGTGATTTCTCTGTCTCAATTCCAGACCATTGGCACCACCAGTTGGATCAGGAATTGCACTCGTTGTTTGTTTATTGATTGTTGTCGGTGTAGAATATTCACTAAATGTAGACACTTCGTAACTGAACGACGGAAGAGATGTTAGAAAATGCCTTTTCTTTATCCTGCATTTTCGCACCCGTTTAATTCTACTCTTTTTCGTTTTGGCACAATTTTCCGCTAATCATTTACACGCTTTCTTTTACACTACACATCATTTTTGTTCAGACCCTGATTTGGCCATAGGCTAGCGAAAACCTTCTCAACAATATCATTTCAGTCGCTTCTTTCGACTGTATAACGTCACAACATTACATAGAAGACGTTACTCACGCCCACTAATTTATGCATTATATTGCAGTGGACTCTCCTAAGTTCGACAAAACAGAATTGAAAGTTTAGTCCAATAAGGGTAGTGGGTGTGGCAGGTGAAATGAATACAAATTCTTATTGGTTATCCATCAACGAATACAGTACTGTACTTGCATTTCCTGCCCGCCCCGAGACTTGTGTATGCGCTTCTAGTACCACAGTGGGTTTCGACAGTTCCGTCTCTCAAACGGCACAATTCTTAAATAGAACAAGAAGAATTCATTAATTTAAAATCAGTGATCAATATGGATGTCCTAATCAATAAAATATTCTGTTTTCCTTTAACAAAAGTATCACTACAAGACACAGAACCAATTCCCATTTAAATTGCAAACCTATTTCTTAGTGCCCGTTAGGGGCGTGTCTAATTCTCCTACGTAAGTAGTGGAACTATAGGATGTCGAACTTAAGAGCTTCCACTGTACTTATACTTGTTAACTTTTTCATGTTCTCTCTCTTTTATTTTATTGCTGAAATTCATGTTTGCAATATCATGCTCTTTCAATTACATTCCTTAATAAATAATGTTTTTTTTGTGTTAGAAGAAAAAAACTGATATTTGACCATTTTTTAAAATGAATTTATTTTTTATCAGACAATCTATCAGAGGTCTTGATTTTGCATCATATTGTAGATATGACATGCATAAATACACACAAAAAAATTTCATCACAGAATGTTAGATATTTTTTTAGTTATGAGGGAGACGCTTAATCACTGCACAGTGAACTGGCACCATATTGAATTAAAAAAAAAATAAAAAAATATTTATATATTTATAGTATATTTTTTTCACATAGCAGAAGAACAGTGTTTTACACATACTAATTTCCATTTTTGTACAAGATACAGTAATGGAGGAGAAAAATGTTGAATATTTCCAAACTTTTTCTGCTGTAAGCTGTACCTAACACCTTACTTACTTAATTACTTATTTACTGGCTTTTAAGGAACCCGGAGGTTCATTGCCGCCCTCACATAAGCCCGTCATTGGTCCCTATCCTGACCAAGATTAATCCATTCTCTGTCATCATATCCAACCTCCCTCAAATCCATTTTAATATTATCTTTCCATCTACGTCTCGGCCTCCCTAAACGTCTTTTTCTCTCCGGCCTTCCAACTAACACTCTATATGCATTTCTGGATTCGCCCATACGTGCTACATGCCCTGCCCATCTCAAACGTCTGGATTTAATGTTCCTAATTTGTCAGGTGAAGAATACAATGCGTGCAGTTTTGTGTTGTGTAACTTTCTCCATTGTCCTGTAACTTCATCCCTCTTAGCCCCAAATATTTTCCTAAGCACCTTATTCTCAAACACCCTTAACCTATGTTCCTCTCTCAAAGTGAGATTCCAAGTTTCACAACCATAAAGAACAACCGGTAATATAACTGTTTTATAAATTCTAACTTTCAGATTTTTTGACAGCAGACTGGATGATAAAAGCTTCTCAACCGAATAATAACAGGCATTTCCCATATTTATTTGTGTTTAATTTCCTCCCGAGTATCATTTATATTTGTTACTGTTGCTCCAAGATATTTGAACTTCTCCACCACTTCAAAAGATAAATTTCCAGTTTTTATATTTCCTTTTCGTACAATATTCTCGTCACGAGACATATTCATATACAGAGTGCGTCAGAAAGAACGGATGGATTTCACATGGCAAGAAAATTGTAAAGATTCATCAAATCAAAAATGTATTGTTATCAACATATTCACCAATACATGCAGTTTATTTATGTAAAACAACATTATCCATATGATGTCCTTGGCTTTCAATACAGGCATCGAGGCGTTTTCTGATGTTCGCCATCACTTTCACAGTCATAGCTGGTGCAATTGCCACGATTTCTTCACGAATCGCTGTCTTCAGTTCGTCCAGTGTATGTGATCGATGTTTACAAACTTACGCCTTCAAATGGTCCCAAAGAAAGAAGTCGCAGGGAGCGAGATCTTACCGTAGCCTCGGACAATCTCAGTGCAATAGAATTTCGTCCAGGTGATTTCTTCTTTAATGTTGAACTTGTGATACGAAATGAAGCCACCCACCGCAAAATTGTATTCCGAGTTGGAATCCTAGCGTGACATCCGATGTCGAAATGAGTCCTGAGTGGCGATCACAGACTCTTCATTTTTCAAAAATGTCTCTACGATGAAAGCACGTTGTACACCAGACCAACACCATATTCTCAACTGAAACTGCATTCTATGGCTGACCCAACAGTCGTGGTCCCCCTCACTATATCTCTCTCCTCGTTGCATATCGATAGTTTGAAATCCATCCGTTCTTTCTGACGCACCTTTACTTCTCTTTTCGGGATTTACTTCCAAACCTATCTCTTTACTTGCTTCCAGTAAAATTCTCGTGTTTTCCCTAATCGTTTATGGATTTTCTCCTAACATATTCACGTCATCAGCATAGACAAGCAGCTGAGTACCTAACACCTTAAATTATAATTTTGGAACTTCACTTTAATTTCTCTTTTTTAGCCTATTTATAACACCGGCAAGTTGTAAATAAAAGGCTGTTAGCCTTGTTTAGAAGATTCCATACTTCATGTGTGTGCAGCTACTTGTATATCGCAGTCTCCAGGCAGATAAAACGTTATGAACATCACATAGTAGCCTATATGATTTGTCTTCAGTGTCGGATATAACTTGTATGAAAGGACTTGAATTAGTTCTGAGAAGAAAGGCCTCACTATCCTGCGTCACTAGCTTCCCTTCCCTCAGCACAAATGGACGGGGGACTCGCTCTAGATAACCGGTCATTGTCAATGTCCACCATGTAGTCTATGCAACAGGGGAAGTTAGCAGTACGTAGCTGGAATTAAGGAACGGTCGACTGGACGGACTTGGGGAATTTTCTCGCTCCATTAGCGTGACATGTATTTAGCTTTAATCTCCGACTGCGTTCTGCTACGTATATTCACCAGAATCGACATGAATAGAAGAGCGGGAATGACCTCCCAACGCATTCAGATGAGAAATATTGCAACTCTTTGTGTATTTGCAGTTGAAATATTAGCAAATTTATGACACCAGTACAATTACTACTAAATAACATCGACGAAGCCCTACAGAAAAAAACTGATGTTCTACACCAGTGATCGCCAAAAGCTGTGTCGCGACTCATGCCCCTGCCTCCACTCAAGCGTAACCATGGCATCATATCTGTACCCTCTGTTTACAGCCATCACTTCGATATCAGCAGCGGACGTACGCATGTAAGTTACAAGTGTAGGGTAATGTGTTTCGATGTCTTTTCGAAAACAGATAATACGTAAAAACTTAATTTTAAGGAGCATGGGAGGAAAAGTGTTTATTTTGTGCAGATCGCAAAAATATGAGATACTTAATCTGTTGTAAAATTTTAAATGAAGAATAAAAGAACAATGTACGTTGTCATTATTTTTCTTGTTATGAAAATTACCACGCCCTTACCTGTAACTTGAATATTTCATTAATAAACGAACAATAAAAAGTATCAGCTTCTATGTCCTAATCGGGGTAAAATACTTCGACGTGTTTTTCAACGTATGTAGTATAATTTGAATATTTTATTAATAAACGAACAATAAAAGGTATTGGCTTCTATGTCTTAATCGGTGTAAAATACTTCCACGTTTTTTCGACGTATGCAGTGTAATTTCAATATTTCATTAATAAACAAACAATAAAAACTATCGGCTTCTGTGTCTTAATCGGAGTAAAATACTTCGACTTTTTAAAAGTATGTAGTGTAATTTACAACTTCGTGACCAGCCCGGTACGCTTTTCTAATTTCAAATATCTGCTGATGTAAAGTACACGTTATTTCTATGGTAAATAATACAAAATATTGAATAGGAGGATAAAAAATTAACATGGAAAAAGTATGTATAGTTAATAAGTAGAAGAATATTATATTGCTTTCATTTTTTGGTCACAGTCCGTCTCTGCACTGTTATTCACTGCATTACCTGAGGAGATACCCACTCCACCTCTCTACCTGCGATAGTGGTGTGCGGGTTGCATTTCTATTACGTCACAATTTCGTGGTGTTTGGCAACCACTGTTCTACACAGTCTTCATCGATTTTACCAAGGCTTTCGACCTGCTACAAAGAGACCTAGTAATTCAAAAACTGGAAGAAACAGTAGGGAAAGAAAACGTCTGAACAAGAATAATCAGGTCAATCCTAAATACAACGTAATAACAATATCAGACAATCTGTCCAGCTCAAACCCTGTAACGCAATCGAACGGAGTTCTACAGGGAGACCCAATGAGTCCTATGCTGTACATCCTCGCCACTGAAGAAGTCCTACGTATCCCAGAGAAAGAAGAAAACGTACACATTTATGCATATGCAGATGATATAGTCGTCGGATCAACTGACATACAGAAACTCCAAGTAACAATAGGGAAAATACACGAATGGTGCACTAAACACGAGTTGCACATAAACATACCGAAGACGGAACTGATATTTAGAAATGGGGGCAAAGCACCCGCAGCAGCTGAAATTAGCATCAGAGGGCAAAAAATCAAAATCTCACCAGACTTTAAATATCTCGGAATGACATTGCAGCCAACTGCCAAATGCTTCACAAAACACGTGACAGAGAGGACAGCCCAAGCAGTAACGGCAATGCACGACATAAAAAATATACGACAACTCAGCCTAGAAACAGCCCTATACATATTCAAGGCCAAAATCATGCCGCTACTATGCTACGGAATTGAGGTTATATGGAACCATCTGACAGAAAGTAACTTAAATGCATTAGAAAAGGTAAAATCAACCTACCTAAAAAGAGCACTTGGACTATCAAAAACAACTAGATCACGATTGGTATATCTCCTAGCAAGAAAACCTTTCCTAATAGAAGACATCAAACTTCGGTATTTGTTGCAACACACCAAGCGTTTTGGAAACCAAATGAAGATCATGGAGAGGAAAAGAGAAGAAGTATGGCCTGAGTTCTACGGCACCGGAGCCATGACAGACCGAACATGGACGACCCCAAATTTCGAACTGCGGCACGTCGTGACAAGACTGGCAATCCACGGCTTCCACCACCTAATCTGTACCAACAAGACGTATCACGACCCACCCCAAGCATACGTGTATGAATTGTGTAGTAAAGTCTGTGAACGCTACCACATAGAACTATGCACAAAAAGACTAAGATCAATACGCGACTACGCAAATGCATACTAACTAAGGTTGAAACAATGCACATTTGTGCGCTTTTCAGTTTATTAATATTAGCAAATTTACCGATATAATATTTTTCCCATGCGCTCACGTACAAGAAACGTGATAAAATATTGTGAATTTTTATTACTCAACAATAACTCTTCACTTTCTACAATTTAATTTCACTCCCGTCAACATGGGATTTGCTCTCCACACAGTAACACAGTATTAGTTAGTGCACTCCACAGACGACAATGACAATTTACTTGGACTATTACGAACAACAATGAACTGTTAATCTTAACTAATATTCACAAAGCACTATTTACAACACAGAACTGTCAGTTCTCAGTTCACAGCTCGTTTGTCTTGGCTAGTTCTTCTAGCTCAGTCACTCGCGTTCACAGAATCTCGAACCCCAGACCTTCAGAGACGATCCGCTGAACTTCGAACTCAGGTCCTCCAACTGCGGTCCACTGCACTCGAACTCCGGGCTTCAGGCTCCACAGTTACGGACACAACTCAAGTCGCGCTCTGGTCTCGAAGCTGCTTCACTGCTACACAAGACTAACTCGCTTAATGTCCAAATCTGCCTGTAACAACACTGGCTTACTGACTGACTGACTGACTGACTGACGTTCACTCGCGTTTCTTCTTTTATAACTAAACCATAGTTACGAGAAATTTCTACGGGTGTCCAGAGATAGCTCTCTCGAATTATCTGGATATCTCCACTTCGACGGACTTCTGGACGATTCGGGAGGATCCGTCCTCCCCTTCACTCCGCACGTAGCAGTTTGCTTCCTTCCTCACTCGGCAAGTAGCAGATGCACGCGCTACCTCCCCTCGCCGCGTTGCCGTAATACACCCCCTCTGCCCTCTCAGCATACAGATGCTCCCCGTACCAGCGTTTCGTTTGCCGCGCGCCCTGTCGGACACGCGTTCGAACCCCGGTGCAGCTGTCACAATATTATGAACTATAAGAAATTCACTTCTGTCAAAAAAGTCGAAAATAATAAGTATAAAACTTTAATAGATTTCTTTACATTAAAGGCTGGTTCACAATAAACCGGAAACGAGAATCGGAACGAAAACGAAAACGGTAAAATTGTTAAAATGTGTGCATTTAAATGTGAGCATTCACCATTAACGAAAAGCTTGCCGGAGCCGGGATCGGGAACGGAGAGTTGGCCAAGTTTCAACTTTGGCGTTCACGTTTCCGATCACAGCCCACTAGATTCATTCTATTGCCATCTAAGAGCTGTTTTGTCGTCGTATATTTTGTAGCAAGAAGACCGTGACATAACCTATGCATTATTTTGTTCTGTGCTGTGCATAATGGAGCAAGTTTTATTTTATGAGATTCTAATATTGAGTGTTGAGGAAAATCCTCGTATAAAGATGAGAAAATGAAGGAGAATACGTGGCTTTCAATAGCTGCATCTTTGAACACGATCGTAAGTGAATCATATTTTATTACTGTATTGGTTGTATTGCACACTGCATATTCATGCTTCTATTCAATAAGTACTGTTGTGTTAATTTTTATTCTATTGCAAATGTTTCTTCTCTAATTATTTTACGTTATGGTAGACTTAAAATAGGTTGTGATAATAAAGATGCATGGGCATATTTATAGTACCGATTGCGTAATATCGACTTTACATATCGTTATTGACATACATATCGATATGCATAGTCGTCTACGTTCTCGATTTATTATGAATCAAAAATTTTCATATTCACGTCCTCTGCTTCTTCGTTTTCATTCTGGTTCTCGTTCCCGGTTTATTGTGAACCAGCCTTTAGTTATAGAGTCGAACTTGGTTATAACGACCAGGGTTAGAGTGACATCTCGGCTACAGTCGTTAATTATGATTTTTCTGTTTAAAACAACTGTGATTTATTATTTTTATAACGACACATTTTAATAAGCAACTGTTTATAGCGACATTTAAGGGGCTCGGGCGTAAAACATGGTAACTGATATTTTGGTGAAAAAAGAAATATTGTAGCGTATTATATATCATACATTCTGCGTCTAATGTAGTATTTGAATTAAATTAAATTTAATTTACGGGAGGGAAGCACTATGGCCCAGCACTGCGACCTGTTAAGATCTACTGCGCTAACCCTCAAGCTAGGCGCATTTCCAAACCCTCACCGGCTGACTACACTAAGGTTCGCTGCGTACTCAGGTGTCGAGCAGGTTACCTCGTCTCTAGACCAGCCCCCTCCGTGCGTCGCCAGCCGGCGATCGGGGAATGCTATGGAATGATGACGAAATGGAGAAATGGTGACGGAATTATGTAAATGTCTAATACGGAGAAAACGGGAGAACCCCGAGAGAAACCCCAACTGCGACACTTGTCCGCTACAAATGTCACTATGGATTTTTCAATGAAAAATCCCAGACCTGACAAGGACTCGAACCCTGGCCGCCTGCTTGTCAGGTCAGAGGTGTGACCACTCAACCACAGCAGGGGTTATGGTAGTAGTTAGTTTTCCAACATTTAAACAGTTGGCAGAAGTATACAGATTTTACTTTTCTGTTAACTATACAAACTGTTGCATGTATAAATGTTTACCTACCTAATAAGTTCATCATCATCATCATCATCATCATCATCATCATCATCATCATCATCATATTCCAAGCACGAAATTAGGCCATTGTTGGCCTGTTTCGGTTCCAGCTATACAGGATCCAATAGACGTTTCTGTGGACGTCCAGGTCGTCGTCGTCCTTGAGGGTGGTATTTTAGCATTTCTTGCGGTGTCCGGCCAGCTTCCATACTATAAATGTGTTCAAGCCATCTGTTTCTGTATTGTGTAATTTTTTCTTCTGATGGTTGCATGTTGAGTTCCTGCAGTATATCCTCGTCCCTCTTGTGGTCCAGAAGTGTGCATCCTGCAGTTCGTCGCAGATATTTCATTTCAGCTGCTCTTAATCTGCTGATATCTCTTTGTTTCAGAACCCAAATTTCGCTTCCATAGAGGAGAGTTGGTAGTGCAAGGGTTTTATATAGCTTTATTCTGGAATTTTTCTGTACTAAACTTGGTTTTAGTGTATGGTTTAGCAGTCCTAATATTTGTAAAAATTTGTTAATTTTTCTGCTTACATCATTCTCTCCTTCGTATGATATATTACATCTTAAGTATGAAAAGGAATTTATCTGTTCTAAAATCACATTTTAAACAACAATTTTGCTTCGGATTGGGTTTGTACCTTCAAATGCCATTATTTTTATTTTTTCTGATAAAATCTTCATGCCGTGTTCTTCTATGATTTTATTTAGTTTAAATATACCCATCTGTAAATTGTCTTCGGAGTTTGCAACTAATATTTGGTCGTCCGCGAAAAGAACTGTGTTTAGTCTTATGGAACTTGAAATTTGAACTCCTAATTTGTACTTCTCACACTAAAGGCGTATTATTTCATCCATGTATATATTGAAGAGACTTGGTGACAATGCGCAACCTTGTCGTACTCCTTGATTTATGGATCTATAGTTAGAAGTAAAATTATTAAATTTTATATTTACTTTATTGTTAATGTAGATATTGCATATGTTTTGAAGCAGGATATTTGTTATATTTCATTTTTGCAAAATTTCCATTAATTTACGTCTTTTGATCATATCAAAAGCTTTGATATAATCAATAAAAGATAAATGCGTTTCTAAATTAAACTCTCGTCTTTTTTCAATTAACAATTTTATCGAGAAGGTATCCATGCAACATCTGCCCTTTCTGAATCCATTCTGACTTTCTGAAAGGAACAATTCACTTTCTTGTTTTAATCTTCCATTTAAAATTTTGGCGCATAATCTAATAACTTCAAAACACTAAAACGTTACTTACCATGTTTTACTCCCGAATCCCTCATTTATCAGCAGTTTAAAATTTCATGTTCTGCATACATTAAACATAGACTGTCGTTGAGAGGAATTTGCAAGTAACCGCTGACCAATACCATTTTCATTTACTGTGACGAAAGCATTTTATGGGCCAAGAACTGGAATTATAAAAAAGAAATGAGGTGAAAGAATTGTGAATCTTGATCACCTAAAATGAAGAATCAGACAAGTAATCACAAGCATTACGCCAGATGTTCTTGTCGAAGTGTGGGCTGAAATTGAATTTCGCTTAGACGTCTGTCGTACTGGTAATGACCAGAGACCGGAACTTTGGCGTTTGTTCCCAAGAGGACTAAAAAATATTGGCAGGTCAAGAAAACGATGGATGAGCTAAATTTAAGTTTACTTTCAGTGTTAATTATAAAGGAAATATATGTGTCTTAAGGTAATACATCCTCCATATTTTAAAAACGATATTTTGAAAGAGTAATAATGATCAACAGAATATTATCGTAAAGTAGGACGAGTAAGATGGGATGTAGAAATTATGTTAATAGAATATAATGCTAAAGGAACGTACGTAAAGTGTGAAACTAACAGATATTAGATATTTAAGACCAACAAGGAGAAATGGATTGTTTGGAGTTAAGTTAATAGTGGAAGTACAGAAGTTATTACTTAAACAGACTGTCGGGATTGCATACTAATTGTAGGTAAATGTGAGAGAAGGTTATGGTGAAATCTGTATATAGAAATTTGGTGGTACACCATAACTGAAATAAATAAATAGATAGATAGATGGATAGATAGATAGATAGATAGATAGATAGATAGATAGATAGATAGATAGATAGATAGATAGATAGATAGATAGATAGATAGATAGATAGATAGATAGATAGATAGATAGATAGATAGATAGATAGATAGATAGATAGATAGATAGATAGATAGATAGATAGATAGATAGATAGATAGATAGATAGATAGATAGATAGATAGATAGATAGATAGATAGATAGATAGATAGATAGATAGATAGATAGATAGATAGATAGATAGATAGATAGATAGATAGATAGATAGATAGATAGATAGATAGATAGATAGATAGATAGATAGATAGATAGATAGATAGATAGATAGATAGATAGATAGATAGATAGATAGATAGATAGATAGATAGATAGATAGATAGATAGATAGATAGATAGATAGATAGATAGATAGATAGATAGATAGATAGATAGATAGATAGATAGATAGATAGATAGATAGATAGATAGATAGATAGATAGATAGATAGATAGATAGATAGATAGATAGATAGATAGATAGATAGATAGATAGATAGATAGATAGATAGATA
The DNA here is from genome assembly GCF_040183065.1 of Periplaneta americana. NCBI lineage: Eukaryota > Metazoa > Arthropoda > Insecta > Blattodea > Blattidae > Periplaneta > Periplaneta americana. Next base: position 46,458,626 of record NC_091120.1, read on the forward strand.
GATAGATAGATAGATAGATAGATAGATAGACAGACAGACAGACAGACAGACAGACAGACAGACAGACAGACAGACAGACAGACAGACAGACAGACAGACAGACAGACAGATAGACAGACAGACAGGCAGGCAGACAGACAGACAGACAGACAGATAGAAATAAATAACTAATAAATAAATAAATAAATAAATAAATGGATAAATGAATGAATAAATGAATGAATGAATGGATGCATGAATAAATAACTCAATAAATAAATAACTAAATAAGTAAATAACTAACTAAATAAATAAATAACTAAATAAATAATTAAATAGATAAATAAATAAATATAACTAAATAACTAACTAATTAACTAACTATCTGACTAACTAAATAAATAAATAACTAAATAAAAATCTAATTAAATAAATAACTAAATAAATAAATAAATAACTAAATAAATAAATAAAACTAATAACTAAATAAATAAACATACAAACAAACATACAAGCAAACATACAAACAAACAAATGAATAAATAACTAAATAAATAAATAACTAAGTAAATAAGTAACTAAATAAATAATTTAATAAATAAATAACTAAATATGTAACTAAATAAATGAATACATAAATAAATATCTAAATAAATAACTAAATTACTAAATAATTAAATAACTAACTAAATAAATAAATATGTAAATAAATAAATAAAAATTACCTCGAAATCTGAAAAACCTATATCTTCTTTTTTTGGATGGTAAGTACAGCTAATAAAGTTAAAGCAATTGTCTTAAGTTTTAAGTTTATGTAGAATTGGGAAGACGGAGTCATTTAATTATTGTGAGAGATCTTTTATAGAAGTCACGGACCATTTATCAACTTACTCTTACTTAAAATAATACGCGTCTTTTCTTCAGTTTCTTCACCACAAAATATTTAGATTCGATTAGAAGTTAAAAAATAATAAACTTGGAAAGAACTTGATACAAGTCTTCCTGTGGAACAGTCTAAAAATATTTTAACTTGCTCTGGAAATAAAATAGGCACAATCAATTACTAGTAATGCAATTATTCTCTCAGGAGGCTGCATCATTAACTGCTACAATTCATGGTCGGAAATAATTGGACAGCATTTATTTACAGTATGTCGGGTAATAAATAATTACCATTATGAAATTTGATATAGCCGAAACAATTTGAAACTCACGGTGTGTAAATTATATTCATATGCAACCAACTGTACAGCCGTGTGTGTAAACCAGCCTGAGGCATGGGGCTGTATTAACGGTTACACAAAACACTCTTACAATTGCTGAAACAACAGAGATGTAAAATTTCCCTTAACGGTTATTTTTAAACTGGAATGCAGTGAAAGTCTGGACTAGAACGAAGCAAAAAGGGGGTCATTATGAAATCTAATAAGCCCAGTGATTAACCAAGGAAAACATAGAAAAATGTGTTATAAACAGGAGCATAAGAACATAATTATTAATCCTCGCTCGCCAAATAGCCTACCGTAACTCTGCATACCACTGGTTCATTTACTATAATACAGGGTTTCCGAGAATTAATGCTGGGCTTTTACGAGTTTTAAATAAATGAATAAATAAATAAATAAATACTCTAAAAATAAATAGATAAATAAATACTCTAAAAATAAATAAATAGACAAATACTCTAAAAATAAATAAATACTCTCTAAAACAAATAAATAAATAGATACTGTCAAAAACAAATAAATAAATAAGTAGATACTCTCAAAAATAAATAAATAAATAGATAGATACTCTAAAAAACAAATAAATAAATAGATACTCTCAAAAACAAATAAATAAATAGGTAGATACTCTCAGAAAATAAATAAATAAATAAATAAATAAATAAATAAATAAATAAATAAATAGATACTTTAAAAAAAAATAATTAGATACTCTCAAAAATAAATAAATACTCTGTAAAATAAATAAATAAATAGATACTCTCAAAAACAAATAAATAAATAAGTAGATACTCTAAAAAATAAATAAATACTCTAAAAATAAATAAATAAATACTCTCTAAAATAAATAAATAAGTAGATACTCTCAAAAACAAATAAATAAATAATTAGATACTCTCAAAAATAAATAAATAAATAGATACTCTCAAAAATAAATAAATAAATAATTAAATACTTTCAAAAATAAATAAATAAATAGATACTCTCAAAAACAAATAAATAAATAAATAAATAAGTAGATACTCTCAAAAATAAATAAATACTCTAAAAATAAATAAATAAATACTCTCTAAAATAAATAAATAAATAAATAGATACTCTCAAAAACAAATAAATATATAATTAGATACTCTCAAAAATAAATAAATAAATACTCTGAGAATAAATAAATAAATACTGTCTAAAATAAATAAATAAATAGATACTCACAAAAACAAATAAATAAATAAGTAGATACTCTCAAAAATAAATAAATACTCTAAAAATTATTAAATAAATAAATACACTCTAAAATAAATAAATAAAGATACTCTCAAAAACAAATATATAAATAATTAGATACTCTCAAAAATAAATAAATAAATAATCTAAAAAGTAAATAAATAAATGTTCTCAAAAATAAATAAATAAACAAATACTCTTAAAAATAAACAAATACTCTCAAAAATAAATAAATAAACAAATAAATACTCTCAAAATAAATAAATAAACAAATAAATTAATACCCTCAAAATAAATAAATAAACAAATAAATAAATAAATACTACAAAAATAATGAAATAAATAAATAAATAAATTTATACTCTCAAATATGAACAAATAAATAAATACTCTAAAAAATAAATAAATAAATAGTCTCAAAAATAAATAATTAAATAAATAAATACTTTCAAAAAGAAAGAAATAAATACTCTAAAAATAAATAAATAAATACTCTGAAAAATAAATAAATAAATAAATAAATAAATAAATAAATAAATACTCTCAATGCATACAAGAGGACAAGTTGTTATAAATAAAATTGTTCTCAACTACTAAACGAGAGTGCATTTCTTCATTCTTATACCTTATTTTCAAAATCCCTCTCGAGAGACCTATTCACGCATAAAACTTGCGGCTACGTCTTCGATAATTATTTTATCTGTCAGCTTTCAATATTTACACATCTTATTATCTGAAACGCTTATTTTGTGTCATATTTTATGAAACACATGCCGTTGCTAGCTATAATATGTCTTACAGTTGCCAGCTCTTCTGGAAAGACGTTACATTGCACTTTCTTTGCTTTAGTTTCTAAAGTAGTAATTAGTGTAACTGCGAATTTATAAAGAAATTGTGAAAAAATTACTGATATGTTAAGGATAAATTAGATTTCCCTAGAAAACATGCTCCAATATCATTTTTGTACCTAAAAATTCCTCCAATATTCTTTGAGAATAAAACGCGGACCTCAGACATCCATATAACAAAATATTTAACGGATTTAATAAAATTCTGCAGCTTATATGCTTGTTACGTGAATAAGTTATAAAGAAAATATCTTTAGACTGGATCCTGCGCGGTGTCGCAATTTATTAGCAAACTGTATCTTAAAATTACAGCAGAAGAGTGCGGCACGAGTGTTTCCACTGGTTATGCTGTTTAATTACTTACCCATTCCACTAATTTTGCTTGAAACACGGGGCTCAAGAACAGCTATTTACATTCAGTAGTCCCTAAACACGCTGTGTTTACTTTGGGAAGAACTAGGCGAAAGTTCGGACAGCTTATGATAGATTACCGCATTTCTCAAACGCCTGATGGAATCTCGTAACGGTTTTCTAACAAGTAATCAGACAACTGCTCATACAGTGGAAAGCTACCCGTAAATCGTGTAGCATCCGTTTCGCATATTCTGATATACAGGGTGATTCTAAATAGTTGTCACAAACCAATGAATGCTGTTGAAAGCGATTTTTTTTACCTCTGGGTAGACAATTCCACATTGCATTGTAGAAACTTCCGCCTTACTTATTAACAAATGGCTTTTAAGGAACCCGAAGGTTCATTGCCGCCTTCACATAAGCCCGCCATCGGTCCCTATCCCATGCAAGATTAATCCATTCCCTACCATCATATCCCACCTCCCTCAAATCCATTTTAATATTATCCTCCTATCTACGTCTCGGCCTCCCGAAAGGTCTATTTCCCAACGGTCTCCCAACTAACACTCTATATGCATTTCTGGATTCGCCCATATGTGCTACATTCCCTGCCCATCTCAAACCTCTGGATTTAATGTTCCTAATTATGTCAGGTGAAGAATACAATCCGTGCAGTTCTGCGTTGTGTAAGTTTCTACATTCTCCTGTAACTTCATCCCTCTTAGCCCCAAATATTTTCCTAAGAAACTTATTCTCAAACACCCTTAATCTCTGATCCTCTCTCAAAGTGAGAGTCCAAGTTTCATAACCATACAGAACAACCGGTAATGTAACTGTTTTATAAATTCTAACTTTCAGATTTTTTGACAGCAGACTAGATGACAAAAACTTCTCAGCCGAATAGTAACAGGCTTTTTCCATATTTATTCTGCACTTAATTTCCTTTCAGTATCATTTATATTTGTTACTGGTGCTCCAAGATATTTGAATGTTTCTTCGAAGGATAAATCTCAAATTTTTATATTTCCATTTCGTACAATATTCTGGTGACGAGACATATAATCAAATACTTTGTCTTTTTGGGATTTACTTCCAATCCCATCGCTTTACTTGCTTCAAGTAAAATTTCCGTGTTTTTCCTAATCATTTATGGATTTTCTCCTAACATATTCACGTCATTCGCATCCGTACGTCATAGCGGATGGAAACTTCCGCCAATGAAAAAAAATATATATTTTAGTCACCTCCACAAATTAGTTTCTAGTAGTGCCCATGTTTTCTTGACAGCGGCCGGTACTCAATTTTATAGGAGGTTGAGTGGACCTCAGGGCCGTTCTGGAAGTTTGGAGACGAGAAAATCCCGCCACCTCGGGATCGAACCAGCTGCTCTACCAACTGAGATACGCGGCTGCCGATAAATTGGTACTGATATTAAATTTTAGTTTTAGCTTCTGTATATAATCTGAAAGTACATAAATATACAGATATTTTTAGTTCTATCACGTTTTTTCTGAGAAAAATTAAATTAATCTTTTATCCGCTTTATCATATGATTTTTAACGGGATGGTTAATACTGCCTTGCAGCCGTCAGTTTTGAGAATTCTGGTTCAATTTTGTATACTCTACGTCGCAGCCTTCTATCACATTTTTCTGAGAAAAATAAAATTATTTTTTAGACTTGACATACCATGACGTTTATGGGACAGTTCATATTACTGCCTTGCACCTGCCAGATTTGAGGTCTGATTCAATTTTAGATTCACTCAATTTAGCTCGATATTAAATTTACTGCTGTAATCTGTTCTTCAAGAAGATAAAAGCAGAAAATGTACCGGTACACTGGACACAAATATTTATTTATTTATTTATTTATTTATTTATTTATTTATTTATTCATTCATTTATATATATATATATTTATTTAATTTATTTATCTGTTTATATACTTATTTAATTACTTACTTATTTATTTATTTATTTATCTATTTATTTATTTAAATTCACCACCAACAGAAGCAGGCTTCCAATTACAGGTGGCTTCCACAGATACATACACAAAATACATAATAAGAAAAAAAAACAAAACAAACAACACAAACGAAAGAAAGAAAATACAAAACGATAATAGATGCTAGAATATATTATTACAGTTAATATAGTGGAAAATGTTAATATAATGATGCAAAATTATTTAAAAACTAGAGTAAAACATTATAATGCACTTCTTCATAATTTAAATATATAAGGAAATACAATTCTTTTTAATATTGTATGAAATTTTTCAACTGTTAAACTGAAATCTAATTGAGAATCACAGTTTAAAGACAGAGAGTTGTAAGTATTACACATAACAAACAATGGAGAGTTCTTGAAGAAAACAGTTCTAGGAATGGGAATAACAAAAGGTTGCCTATGGCGTAATTCTGGTTTTTTTTTTTTTTACATTGAACTGAAGGAATTTAAGAAAATCAGAGTTATTCAATATACCGTTAACAGTCTTATAGAGTAAAATTTGACTATTTATTAATCGTCGAGATTTTAAAGTTTTATAATTAAATTTAAAAAGTAACTGATTATATGAAATTTGCTTGTCATAAGACGACACGTGATGTTTTTTAAAATATAAATAACGTAAAAATCTTTTCTGTATCCTTTCTATATATGTTGATGTAAATAACATTTGAATGTTGTATTGCTGTCGTTGTAGAAAACAAGATTTTTAAATAATAATGATAAATTTACCTATTCTGGTAGTGTTAAGGCCATCAATCCCTCTCTTCCACGCCACCAAGAACTTAAATCAGAAAACAATTTTAAGACTTTTACTTCTTCTTCGACGCACCAACTACTGAGAATAGGCCTACACTCTGCACTCCACTAGATAACTAAGTGGTCGTTTCCCTCTCCTCTACCTAAAGCAAGTATATGTCATTCTGACGTATTTTCCTCTCCGATTCGGCGAGCGGTAAACACAGCTCTCCCGCTCCGAAGGAGCGCGCGCGCTCGTTGAGCGCTGTTTGTGCAGGTATGGTCTAAATACAAAGAAATCAGGTATCGAAGCATTAGAGTTTTAATAAACGCTTCTTAAACTTACAACAATTTTCCGACATAGGGTAAAGGTTTGTAATATTGTGATATGAGCAATATTGCAGTAGTTCTTTTTGAGAATGTATTACAATTTTACTGAGCGAGAGAAGGATCGGTATTTTGCGTCAACGTATTAACGGAATGTTCGTGGACAAGCTGCTGCACAAAACCGCTTCTCGCGCTCAGTAAAATTGTAATAAATTCTCAAAAAGAACTATCACAATATTACTTGTATTACAAACCTTTACCCTATACTCAATCTGCTAGCGAACGAAGTTCATAGCGTGCGCCATAGTTTCTCATTCTTCCCAAAATTCTAGAGCTACTAAGACTGTTTCTGCTGCTATCAGTATTCAGTAACAGAGGTTTTCTCGTCGTTGACTAACATGGCGTAAGCCAAAGTAACCATGAAGCTTCATGAAAAGACGTCGGGTTTGTTCTTTATTGTCTAAAATAAGTCATGACTAATAGTAAAGCCTTTACCCTCCACTAATAAAAATTAGACATTTATACTTTGAATAGATGGAAAAATTCAACTACATTGCAACTACACTAACAAATATATAATAAATATATATAAATGACACGCAGAATAAATGAAGGAAATGCCTGTTACGGATTATTCAGTTGGGAAGCTTTTCCACTCAGTCTGCTCTCATTCTGGAGTTTATAAAACAGTTATACTACCGGTTGTTTATATATGGTTGTGAAACTTCGACTCTCACTTTGAGAGTGAAATACAGGTTAAAAGTGTTCGAGAATAAGGTTCTTAGATAAAAATTTGAGAAAGTTACACAACGCAGAATTGTACGCATTGTATTCTTCACTTATAATTATGAACATTAAACCCAGACGTTTGAGATGGGCAAGGCATGTAGCACGTATGGGTGAATCCAGAAATGCATATAGAGTGTTAGTTGGGAGGCCGGAGGGAAAAAGACCTTTGTGGAAGCCGAGACTAGATGGAGGATTATATTAAAATAAATTTGAGTGAGGTGGAATATGATGCTAGAGACTGGATTAATAATGCTCAGGATAGGACCGATTGTGGACTTATGTGAGGACGGATTTTTTTTATTTTAGTTGGTTATTTAAGAACGCTGTATCAACTATTCGGTTATTTAGCGTCGACGGAATTGGTGATAGCGAGATGGTATTTGGCGAGATGAGGTCGAGGATTCGCCATATATTACCTGACATTCGCCTTACGGGGAAAACCTCGGAGAAAACCCAGTCAGGTAGGATAATCAGCCCAAGCGGGAATTGAACCCATGCCCGAACGAAACTCAGGTTCCGCAGGCAAGCACCTCAGCTGACTGAGCTACGCCGGTAGCCTGTGGACTATGGAGTATTGTATTTGGAAGAAGAATAATAAAACGATTTCACAAGAGAAAGGGAGCCAGATTTAATGGGTGAGTGTGGTTAAGAGCGAAATAAATAGCACCTAATTTTTGAAGGAAGAAAGAAGAATAACGAGATACAGAGAGGTAAATAGTATGGAATTCCTTAAATTAAAAGTAGGAGTATAATCTCATCTCGAATATAAATTATAGTGCATGACACTAAAATCATAAAGCAAACTGAGTTTGTTGTCACACATGTCGTTGTAAAGGTTTAAGGCGATAAAAATTGAAGCTTAGCCTTATGGTTTATGGAAGCGATATTGGAGTCTTTCAGCTTGAATCCTATGAAAGTCGTAAAAAATAAACAATGAATACAACACGGAACCTGTCGAGGCCCTTCCTGACAAACAAAAAGCTTTTTATATCGCAGAAGCTCCACTTCAGATACGACGGATGAAAAATTAAGCCCATTCAAGAATATAATACGTTTTATGGAGGCGCTTTAATATTTTTAGTCTGACTCGTTTGTACAATACATCTCGCCAAGTATGCACTGTAATAAAAAGATAGAGAAATGGCTGATTACGCAGTCAAAAAGGTTTTGCTTTCATAAAAATACATGTTCAAAAGAAACAATGGCTGTAGTGTATCCAACATGAACGCTAGTCAGGAGAGGAAAGTGGTGGGTGTGGAATGGGGTAGGAGCGAATTTTTGAGTAATTAGTGCCCTCCATAATGTGTGTACGAGTGTGCAGTTTGATAGCAAAACATTAATTACTATGCGATTAGGTTACCCTCGCTACCTCGCTCTTGTATCGATTCTTACTCCACCTCGATACAGTGTATCGTAAATCAAACTTCATAAAATCTGTGTTCGGGTCACGTATACAGCGTGTTAAAAAGTATCCAATATTTTAGGAGGTGCTAGTATGCATCAAAACAAGAATATAGTGTCTAATAAATATGGGTCCTACAGCACATACTTTCTGAGATTTAACACTTGTTCATAGGAGGTGCTCAATGTGCCGTCCATTCATGGCAATGCATTCCTCTGCCCTTTGGCGTAAGGAATCACGCACTCTTTGAAATTGACCTTTGTTCTGAATAACCAAAAGTGTAGGGGATTTGGGTTTGGGGAACGAGCAGCCCAAGATGTGGGGCCTCCCCAATCAATCTAGCAGTCCTGAATTGTCAGCGTCAGGTATTCACGCTCATTGTGCATGAACCACATCTGTAGTCTTTGCTGACATGGCACATACTTCAGCAAGGTAGGCAACACGTTAATAAGAAAGTCCTGATAACGAGCCCCAGTTAATCTCTGTGGTAGCACGTATGGCCCTTAATCTATCATCAAGAACGCCTGCCCATAAGTTGATTGAGAATCGCTGCTGATGGCTTGTTTCTTCAACTGCATGGGGATTTTCATCAGCCGACACATGCTGATTACGAAAATTCACAACACCATCTCTGCTGAACCCCGCTCATATCCATAACCAAAATTTTGGTTTCAGTATTCCATGCCAGGAGTGTCAACTACGGTATGATTATCTGGTAGTCTGCTGTATTGTAGGGCAGAAAAATTCATTGCCATAAATGGACGGCACATTGAACACCTCCTATGGATAAGTGTTCAGATCTCAGAAAGTATGTGTTGTAGAACCTATGTTTATTATACATTTTTGTCTTGTTTTGATGCATACTATCACCTCCCAAAATGTTGGATACTTTTTTTTATACTCTGTATACTGAAAATGAACCTGAATACAAGGAAAATACATCCATTAAGACAAACAGGTTCACAGAGACAGATGGTATGCCAGAAACCATTTTTGCATATCACGGGTGCTGAGAACATATATGCCAGTGAATTTACAAGATCGATCTCTTTTGTCATTAAAATGTTTTATATTTTAACTTTGTGCAATTATAAACTATTCAGGGTGATGTTTGGGGATGGATAAAATAAAAACACTGTAAACATTTACTACTGAACTTTATTTGTTGAAACTTTATGCATACAACACTGAAAGATGGGAGATTCCTCAGAACTCAACATGACCCCCATTGCGCACCCTGCACAACTCGTAACGGTGATGCAATTCAGCCGATGTCCGTTGTAACTTAAGAGGGGTGATTTTTGAAAGGTTTGAGTAATTCTTACTCTCAGATCATCAATGTTCCTGGGTTTCTGTGAATAGACAATGTCTTTAACAAAACCCTACACGAAAAAGTCAGGAGGGGTTAGATCTGGGGAGTTTGAGGACCAAGCCAAGAGATAGCTGCTTCTCGTAGGCTACTAGGTTTCGCCTGCGACCTCCTGCATGTTTTTTTTTTTAACACAGAACCTGTTTGCTACAAATGTTCGACACCGCAACATTATGAAATCGTATTTACGTACATTACGCACACGATACTCACGTCGAAATTTTCTTTTGAACTCTTTTAACATTCTCAAATTTATCATACCAAAGAACACATTGCGCCCGCTGTTGATTTTTAGTAGCCATTTTAATCATCAACGATTTTCATTTGTCCCTTCAGATTATGCATTGTTGATTGTGATATATGGAAACTCCTATCTTTCAATCATAATATAACCAGCAAGAAATTTTTCCTACTATCATAATAGTTTTATAATAGTAAATTAATATTATCCATACCCAAACGGATCAGACTTTACAGTGACAGTGGAACCAACGGTTTTCATTGCACGGAGGTTCGGCTATATCATAATAACATCCAACCGAAAATTGCAGAAATTGTATGAATCTTCTGTCACTTTTTATACAATGATTTTGATTTTGTTACTTTGGAAAATTCTTCTTAAATGAACCAATTTGAAGTTCACTTTCTGGTTAAATTACACGAATTACTTTTATAACAGTGTACATGATAATGCGGATTTCTTTTTTATTTATTTTACGATGCTTTGTCAACTGCTATGGTTATCTATCTTCTGAGTAATATGGAGATGATAATGCTAGCGAAATAAGGTTAGGGTCCAGCGCCGAAAGTTACCCAGCATTTGCTCTTAATGGGTTGACGGAAACCCCAGGAATAAACCTCAACCAGGTAACTTGTCCCTACCAGGATTTCAATCTTAACCCGCTCGTTCCACGGTCAGACATACTAACCGTTAGTCCACAGCGGTGGACTTGTAGAATATTGTTCATTGAAATTAATGCATATGGAAACCCTTTAGTTCATTATAGACCTACTGTACGGGGATGGGGTTTTCACAAGGTTCACCAGCACATTTGTTTGGTGGAATTTATAAGTGTCCTGCGATGTAGATATTAAGCACATAATCTAAAAATTTGAAAACAGTAATTTGCGCGATGCTTACTAACATGGTGGAGTTTTAAACCAAAATCTTACTGTTTATGATAATGAAAATTAGTAAGATCGACTTAGTAAAATATCGGTAAAGTAAACTGATATTTTCCAACTCCATCTTAGGTAGCAAAAGAAAAACAAGTGTCTTAAGGGAAGACTCCACTGAAAATCATGAAAATTTTTCCAAATTTTTTTAGCTATTTCACTTATTAAGAATTTATATTTTCATACCCCAAATGGATTCAGCTTAATTCTGATTACAAATACTCGTATGTTTACACTTTTTAAATTAAGGCTGGAAGGGGGCGTGCAATTTAAAGAGCCGTTAAAATTGTTTTTCATCGAAGAATTCTTTTTTAAAATTTCTGATTACAAATCTAGTAACTTTTTGTTGGCTCCCTGAAGTTACTAGATGAGAGTAGCGGAGGAGAATATTAATTTACATAAATATTCATTTAATTTTCAAATCTATTTCTCTGTGTTCATTTTTGTTGATTCAACACCAACTTTCTTATGCCAAATATTAATCAATCTGGATGAAATGTTTACTGCAAGTATTTATGAGGTAGCTACATGTTTCTATGCATTTATTTTGTGAGAAATGCTGCTAGTTTATTTTATTAATATGTTTATTAAGAAAAATATTAATAAAATAAACTAGCAGCATTAAGAAAAATCTGAAGTACAATTGATATTTTCTGAAGTACAACTGGAAAAAGTGTAGATGATGATAATGGACAACATTATAAGAAAGTCTAAACGCAATGCGTTCTTAACTTAATGTGTTTTGCTTGTAAACAAATTATTTAATGTACAGAGAACTGTGGTTAGGTTCCAAACTGTACGTGTAACAACGTAACACCACAGTGGCCGTTCAGTGCTGGAGGAGCTCACATGGTGAATTGCCTCGACTTCTTATGCAAACATACGTACTTCATGTTTGCATAAAGTAGAGACATGAGGCAGCCCTCTGACGTTGGTTTCTGTTTACTGTTCTGTTTTCGCTTACCCAGTTAAGAGGACGGACACTACCACCGCTCTGCCTTAAGGAACCCTTAACCTAATTTTGTGGCTTCTATGAGGAAAAGGCGAGACTCTCCAAGATTGGATTTGCATTTGGTGTACACTGCGATGTGTTGAATGCTCCTTAACAAGATATGCTGCGACACATAGTTTCGTGCCAGAATGAAGTAAGAGTTCAATCTGTAGCTTCTCTTTAGGAAATTCAGAAGTACGTGATGTTCCAACTTGCAATCTTGTTAGAAGTTAATGCAATTTTGGTAACCAGTTTGTAGTGAAGACATATCAAATTGTCGAGCCTACGATATATACCAATCAAGTATTTGCCAAAATGTATATGGGCTTCTGCAAAGAAAGAGGCATTTGCAATGTGAACATGTATACGTTGTTACTGCAAAGAAAGAACTTTCAATTTTTTATAAGTAAAAAAAAAAGCCATTCAAAAAGCTTGTGATGAGATTATTGCAGGTCATATACTTGATTCTCTTATTTCCTCTTTCACATCTGACAAGGAAATCGCTCGTATTCAAGCTCTCCAAGAGAAGGGATCTGGATTTTGTGGAGTACAGTCAACTCCCGACATTCTGAAGCTATACTTGTAAACACATGCTTGTGACGTGATGTTCATTTTCGTCATGACCTTTGCAGTGAATAATAACGTGCATTCGTAAGTTGCGGAACTTGAACATATGCGGATGTCACTTGAAATGATTTTATATTGCAAGAAATTCTTTCAATAGCACGTGACATTATTGGTGCACGATGTAGTACAAGATGGGCCTATTCCTATTATCTGATATTTTTTCGTCTTTCATTAGGATATTGCATGTCACTCATTACTGAAACCCCACTAATTTTCTATATACTTTTCTAGAAATTTCCTAAAAATATATGTAATTGTATTAACAAAAGCCGCCCTAAATAAGGGTTCAATAGATCGGCCTACTAATCAGTTCACAATGAACAATGATTAAAAACAATTATGTGAAAATTTGAAAGAAGAAGAACATTAAGATATGTAGATGACAAGAAAACATAGGAAATCATTTACAATAAAAGTTTCTTGGGTACAAATGATTACTAATTATAGCTATGGCATCAATCGTTGCATCAGAAATTTTAAATTGTTTAAGTTGATTTGAAGTTTCTCGTGGGATCGTGCCACGGGCACCGGACATGAGTCCAAAAATTGTCCAATATGTGATGTGGTATTGTGGTCCGAGATGCTGACAACAAGGCTCATAGATGACTTGTTTTTCACGACACACCTCTTGTGGCTGTTGCTCATGCATCTCGAAACGGACTGTGGGATCAAGAATGACACTCTTAGCCATCTGCCGATCAATTATGATGATATCAGCACGTCTAGTAGAGCCATCAGAAGAGACGCAACCAACCTCTTCATAAACCTCATAGGAAGCATTCTGACGGATTGAAGATGCGATGAGAGAACGAACCGTATTATGTCTGTTGATTCGGAGCAATTCTCCATGGTGGCAGAAACCCAAGACGTGAGGAAGGGTTTCTTGCTCGTCGCACCTTCTGCAACGGGTTGAGTCAAGAGTTCTACCAGGGAGAGTACGTAGAGGTATTGTATTACAGTTCATCTTAATGGACTGCATCCAGTGACTGTTCGGAAGTTCTTTTTTGGTTGAGATCCACGAATTACCTTTCTTCCAGTGAATATAAAAAACAACTCCCAAACCTTTACTTTTAATTTGCTCCATTAATGAAAAGAATCTTCACTCAGTGCTTTTCTTAGTTTTTGAGAAGAAATACGTTCAGAGCAATCGAAGGTAATTAGTAATTGTTTGATACAATGTTCAATTTCGTTTGGAAGATTCGGACTGGCTGCTACATGAGGGTTATCAACGTGTAAAAGTCTTGGACAAATATTTAAATGGAGAAGGTAAGCTTCCCACTGGGCTTTAAAGACTCCTAAACCTCTAATTCATTAATTTAGTTGTTGGCACTGTACATGGTAGGCTACACAAATCCATGCTGAACTTCGAGTTATCTTCATAATTTTCAGCGTCGACCTGTTTGTTTATATCCTTATCCGTTGCATTACCTGTGTTCGCCGTACTATATACCTAATGTGTCATTAACTTCAGTCTTTAAGTAGCTGGAATACGGAGCCTACCTATGACAAGAAATTTTGCTAGTA